>NW_021938789.1:4652315-4782381 GCF_001715985.3 Manacus vitellinus | reverse complement strand
GTCAGAGATTGTCTGGCAGATGGGATAAATACCACTTCCCTCCCCCAGCCCCCCTTTATCTTATATTTTTATCTTTCTTTTATTTTTATCTTTTATCTTATATTTTTATCTTATATTTTTATCTTTTGTTGTTATGCTGGGAAGAGGCAGCAGTTTGAAACGCAAATTAACAGGGGTCGAACACCTGCAGGACTCTCGAGCTCCCGTCATGAGTAGGCTGCCCACACACAAACGCTGCTTGTAGTGCAAACCTAATTACAGGCTTGTAAGGACTGATGATAGTGGTGGAAAATGAATCATGGAATCATAGAATCAACTGGGTTGGAAAAGACCTCTGAGATCATCAAGTCCAACCCTTGATCCAACCCTGCCGTGGTTACTAGACCATGGCACTAAGTGCCACATCCAGTCTCATCTTGAAAACCTCCAGGGATGGTGAATCTACTACTTCCCTGGGCAGCCCATTCCAATGGCTGATTACTCTCTCCATAAAAAATTTCTTCCTAGTGTCCAACCTAAACTTCCCTCGGCACAGCTTAAGATCATGCCCTCTTGTCCTACTGCTGGTTGCCTGGGAGAAGAGACTGATGCCCACCTGGCTTCAGCCTTCTTTCAGGTAGTTGTGGAGAGTGATGAGGTCTCCCCTGAGCCTCCTCTTCTCCAGGCTAAACAACCCCAGCTCCCTCAGCCTCTCCCCATAGGACTTGTGCTTGAGTCCCTTCACTAGCCTTGTTACTGAATAGAAAAGGCAGCTGTGTCACCTGCCTGGCCAAGTTTAACTGTATCAACTTTCTTCTTGTTTAATGTTGCTTAAAAATGAAGCTGCACTTGTCTTATTTGTGTTTTTTTCCCTTTGTTTTGTTCTGACACTGTATGACTGTACTATGCTGCAGTAAATCCTACTAAAGTAAACAAAGTTTACTTTAATAGAGGTTGACATCTCCTTTAAGATAAATTTTGGAAAAACCTGTTGATGTGGATTAAATTCTAGTAGTAATGTTTTGAAAAGAATCAGAATTCCAGAAAAAATTAAATTTACAATTCAGAAAGACCTATAGTCATATATGGGTGACTCTTGTGTTTGGGTGCTCTTGTGACCTTTTCCTTGCTGCCTTAAAAAAATAGGGAAATTTAAAAAAAAAGTCTATGTTGCAGTTTTAATTTTTCTTTTGATGTTAAAAGAAGATGTTCCTGAGCTATGTCTAGAGAACCTATCTGTAAGAATTTTTTTTTAATTAATATGTTTAAAATGAAAATATGTCAGGGTTGGGATTGCTAAAGATGGGACAAGACAGCAAGACTTAATGTTTCCTCTATTGCTAATTATTCTTTCTTGGTGCACTCAGAAAACTTTGGAGCCCATTGAAAATTGGTTGTGTAGCCAGTATAGCATTTGTGGTTGCCAGAATGTTTGTTTTAATAGCAATTGAAAAACCGTTTGCAAAACTGAGAACTTAATAAGTTATTCAGAGGAAATCACCCTGCATAAACAATAGCTAAAAAGATTTTTGCAACTAGTTTATAAAGCAGTAGTGCATACACACTGTAAGATATATGGAATATAATGAATGCTTTTAGGTTCACTTCTTCAAAATCTCTAGTGTTTGAAATCCATCAGTAGTGTGGTTGCTGAACATCACTCAGTGTAGGAACATCATACATGCACCTTAACCTAAAAGCAGGTCTTCCCAGGCAGTCTTCCTTCAGAGTTATGAGTTACTAATTTAGGGATAGATAATGTGTTTTTTCACAGTGCTTAGTCTAAGAACTCAAATTGGGAAAGCTGCATGATGCCAAAAGGGAAACACAGCTATGCTTAATTATAATCACGCAATAGACCCCATGTTTGCACATGGCAAATTTGATAGATATTTTTAATATTATTGATTACTTTTTAATATTGCACCAATTGTTTATCTAATACTGGAGTGATATGTAAGTCTCTGTTTAATTGGAATTGCTTCCTGGGATTTTGGATTTACTGTGGGATATGGGAAAGCAGCAGTTTTGTGCTAGAAAAGTTTCATTGGCTAGCTTTTAATTTATTAAAATAGTTTGGTTAAAATAAAATGAATACTCTTGCTGGACAGCCTTAGATATTTTGAAAATATCATGCAACAGAATGCTAAATTTTGAGAATTTGAACCATCCAGTTTTTGGATGTCAGGCACACTGAGAAATGGATTTATTCTTAGCACTGTGGTTTTTCCTGTGTTGTCCTAGATCTCACTGGTTTGCATTTAACATAGTAAGAAGAAAAAAGTTCATCTTGGTGTGAACCAGGATGGAATAATATTCCACTGTTTGCATATCTTTTCAGATGTTTACAATGGAACTGTGACCTTTCTACCTTTGGAGGAAAACAGTGAAGGAAAATGCCTGATTAAGAAGTGCAATATTTATCAAATTCAACTTAAACACATAAAAGATGAGGAATGGTAAGTGCTGGGACTGAGAGGGAAAGCAAACAGTGAGTTATTGCAAGAGTTACACAATGGCTTGGTATTGGTACATAGGCAATTTGGTTTATGTAATTTCCTGCTTGATTGGTAAATTACAGTAGTGTTGTGATCTGAGTGCATAGTGTTCTGTAAAAAGAAACATCTACAACACCCAAAGTATCACAAAGCTATTTCAACTTTGAATATATACATTGACTGTAGCTGTGTGTGGTCTAGAAAAAAATATGCCTATTCCGTTCATGAGGAATTAACTATGCCTGTGAAAAAAGTCAGGTTCTGGGGGTGTTAGTAGGGCTGAGGTCAAATTGGAGTTGCTGTGAACCCACTGAGCTTCAGTCACTGAAAGGTGACATTGCAGCTTGGTCCTGAGCATCTGAGGATGTAGCTCTAATGAAACCTGAATAAAGTTAGAGAAGATGAATTAATGGATTGTACCAATGGATGTATTTTTCTTCTAAATTTTCCTTTTCTTTTTCTCTTGAATTTCATAAACTGACTTTTGCTACTTAGTGTTTGGCTATCTTGTTAAATCTGGTTGATCATCGTATGTGAGTCCTCGTTCACTGTGTTAAATGCAGCATGGACTCTCATGTACAGTGTTTGAATTGACAGATAATGAGCTAACAAAATTCAACGGAGACTGTTAACCCATTATTCAGTAACTTCATTGTTTTATTTTCCTTTTGGTTTTGTAAATTATGTATTTCCTTATTCTCCTGTCTAATTTTATATCTCTGTTTGATTTGCCGATTTCTCCACTTAATCATTTTTTTCTCCCTCTTTGAGGTAGCTGAAATAATGAAATATACTGTATTTATTCAAAATTGTTTATTTGTTTGTTTGAAGGTCTGTGTCTGTTGTAGTTCCATTTCCAGAGGATTGGTTTTCAGATGGAATTGCATACCCCAAACTAGCGTGGCTTGGAAATGAACTTTTGTCCAAACTGGCTAAATGGTCTGTGGAGCAAAAGCCCAGTGAGTTTAAAAGTACACTCTCACTCATTTCTGTAGCAAAGTACAGCAAAGTGTATCAAGACCTCAAAGAAAAATACAAAGAAATGGTAAAGGTAAATTTAGCACTACATACAATAATAATAATATCTTTTCATAACTTTTTTCATTGTTTGTGTAGTGAAGCTGCTTCTGTCACTAAATAAATTCAGTATTTGGAAGAACTTGAAAAGCAAGATTTAGAGACAAATTCAAAACATATATTTGGAGGACTTAGACATTTTTGAGAATGTATCTCTTATTTTAAAAAGTAAGCAGTAGGTCAGTGGAATAAATACTAAGTCACCCACATTAGAAGGCACAAATAAAGCACTTGCTTCTCCAAAACCTGAAAGACTCTGTAAACAGCACTGGGTAGCAAGCAGGTTAAGTTTCCTAATCCTCTTCTGACATTTGTATGATATCTTAGTATGTGTTATATATGTGTTTTGTAAAATATATTGTGAAAATGTTGGAAGGTTTTGCTGTTGATATTTCTGTACTAACAGAAAGATACACTTGAGAGGAGAATTGGTCTTTTAGGTAAGTTGGTAGTTCAGGCTTTAGATCTGCAGTAGAATTAGTGTAGAGTTGAGCATTTCAGTCTTTGTTTCAATTCCTTGTTTAGAAAATAATGCTTGGGGATAATACTTGAGCTTTCTGACTTCCTACTTCAGATTTTGATTCTTTGTGTTCTGTTGTGCCAGGGTAATTCTATATCTGTTATCTTGTGAAAAGAAATCTATAAATATTCATGTTAACAGTGTTGCACAGGAAAAATATAAGCATTTTTCTCCTGAGAGAGTTAAGCAGAACATACACGATCTATTACAGAACAGATGCAGCAGTTTACTCGTGACCTGCACATATGGAGCCATAATGTTCTTGGAAACTTTATTGTTTGGATGAGAACATACTTTACACCATCATTCTTTCGTATGACTCACAAAATCAAAGAGTCTTTATTTACATTCTTTGTGTATGTTTTTAATGAGGTTAAAATACAAAATTCGTGAGGTGCAGAAACCTATTGAAGTGGATGAGTGCACGAGTATCCAGATTGCTGTAACATTTTTTAGTTATTTCGGATGATGAAGAAAATAAATTTTCTCCATTTTTTTTCTGTTTCTTTTTCCTGAAGGTGTGGCCTGAAGTGACAGATCCTGAGAAATTTGTTTATGAAGATGTTGCCATTGCCACTTACTTGCTGGTAGGAAATTGCTTTGCCTGATAATGTTCTATTTCCTAATAACAGAACCTCTCTAAAGAAAATCAGTTTAGAAGGAAACAAGAACTTCTTTGTAAAGATATGGTAAAGATTTGCAGTCTTCTGTTGCAGAAAATTGATGATCTACACAGACAAGATGTATTTATTTCTAAGTGATAAAGCAAAAAGCACTGATGTAGGAGTGGTTGGTTGGACCAACTGGAGATCAGGAGTGATTGTTTCATATGTTTTTCTATCACTTATTAATTTTATGCTAAAGGTTTTTCACTGCTATGCCTTTCCCTGATAAAATTTCAACTCAAATCTCATCTTCAAATGTAATAAGGCCAACTGTAGATGCTGGGAATGCCTGGTGCAGTTTTCTAAGACACCTGCATACTTAGATTCTGTGAAAATTCTGCTACCTGCAGTCACTAGAAACTTCAGTTTTATAAAAAGCATCAAAATGGGTCGCTGTATAGGCACATAAATATTTTTTACTGCCATCCAGAGTGTAGTAAGAGCATGTCTGCCTTGAACTCTACCTCTGGAATCTATTTAAAGCAGTATTTGTAAGTAAGTTAGATCATTTACAGAACTTCCTAAAGGCTAATTAATTTTGATAATTGACTGTTTAACCCCTTAGAGCCTTAGACACTGGCTTGTGGAAAGAGCTGTGTAACAGACTCATCTTTACCATTTTTACCACTGTGTCAATATAAGATGTTGTAAATTAGGAATTTAATTGTAACCACAAGAAATTTCTGTAGTGATAGCATTTTTATGCACATGAATGTTGGTTTGCAGTGATAACATATGTTAGCTGATGTAGCAGTGGTTTTTAAAAAGTTATTAAATTCATTCAACATACATTTTATATAAATGAAAACTTAAACTATGATATTAATAACCTAACCTCCTTACTAAATGTTCAGGTATCTATATGATGTTATAGAATAACTCATTATTTAGAAGTACATTAAACAAGTGGTTGAGAGTAGTCGGTTGAAAGTAGGTCCAGTGTCAAGTTGTTATGGATTTATGGTGTCTACATGTGACCTCATTTTACTCTGCAATCACCTGTGTCTAGGGGCATGACCAAAGCAGTAGCTGTTCAGTTTGTATTGGGAAAAACTCTGGAGGAATTGGAGGATAGGTATGATCTACATAGGCGATGATTAGGGGTTTCTGGGATACTGCCTAAAGTGCCGAAGTGCAATGATTGGTAAATTTAAAAACATAAACGTAGCCTGATAATCTCATGGATTATCTTCATCTTCTTTCCCTCTAGCAAAACTGATATATTCACAAGAGACAATGTTACAAATATTAATTTTCATAGTTAAATAGTCTTGAAGATTTTTGTTAATCATAGTGAATAATGAGAGAGCAGAGTTGATGAACGTGTGCTCTGTAACTTCTCATTGAAGGAAAAAGTTTGACAGTGATAGAGGTTAATCCGTGTTCTGCAGGGAAATATCCAGTTGTTAATTATGAATTACATACCTATGTAAAAGTAACTACTAATGTATGGAGCAGGGACTAGAATTTTGGTGAAAGCTTTGGGGTCCCTTTAGCTGATGCAGAATTTGGGGCAGCTGACTCGCTCGGTAACACTGTTGCTTTGTTCAGTAGAAAAGGAGGTTACATTTGCCAATATATCACCAACTGATTACAAAGAACATTTTAGTTATTTTCAGCTCTGCCCCCACAAATACAGTGGATATAAACGCCTCCGGGGTGTTAATTGCAGAGACATTGTTGAAGTTTACTTGATCCTTCCCTTGCTTCCCACTGTTCTTCTCTTGCACCCATTGTTTTAGCAACTTTACATTTATGCTGGTTCTAGCCCAGAGTTGTATAGGCCTGATTGATTTCAACTTCTAGTGACTCAGGAGGGAGTGGAGGATGTGCTTAGCACTTAGAAACTGATATTTTGCAACGTAATTCTTGCCCCTCTCCAAAAACGGTTTCAATGTTTTTCTGTTGTTTTTTTTTTTTGTTTTTTTGTTTTTTTTTTCTCTAAAGTTATTTTATCTGTGAGTACAGGGAATATTTTCTGTCACATCTGCATCCCCAGCTTTCTCCTTTAATTTCCAATAACCTTTTGCTTCTTTTTTCAGGGAAACTTGAGAGCAGAAATCTAAAATATTTTGTTTTCTTGCCTTAGATTCTTTGGGAAGAAGAGAGAAAGGAAAAAGGGTTGACTAAGAAACAGTCATTTGTAGATCTTGGATGTGGAAATGGTCTACTGGTTCACATTCTAAACAATGAAGGGGTAAATAGAATGCTTTTTAAAATAATGATTAAAAACTAGAGATAGTCAATATTCTTATTATGCTTTCCTTTTATCTGGCGTGCAAATAGCCAAAATACAGTCAATTTGTCTCACTAAAATAGGATTTTGTCACTCTTACCAAGAGAAAATCCTAGCAGAGCTTTAGAAACCTTTCATTTATTATCTGTTTTTATTAGTACATTTTGTGTCAGTTCAAGGCTGTTTTTTCTGAGGTAAGAAATTAAGGGGGGGAAATTAAAAATAATGGTCTAATTTAGTTTTGCTGTAGAAAAAAGCAAAGAGTAATGTGGAATCTTGACATGGAGATTCTCTCTCACAACATGGTGTTCATGAACTTGTTTTTGAATTGAATTCTACTTGCAGTGTCCTGAAGATGTTTTTCTATATCTTTAAAAACAATCCTGACATCTGTTAATTGAAAATGCCTAACAACATGCTGTGCTTTTGGGAATGAAAATGTGGCAATTCCATAGTTTCTTGATGCATAGTTTCTGACACAACAACAAAAATAGGTCAGTGAGACTAAACAAAACCGAGGGAAGTTGGGTCTGTCTGTTTCAGAGAATTGCATTTTCCACTTTGTAAAGGAAATTAATATCTCCTATTAGATCAATAAATTTCATTGGCAGCAAAATTGGCCCAAGTTCTCCTAACACAAGCTTTCTATTCTTGTGTGGCCAGAAAAATTGTGTCTATTGCAAGGTGCTATTTTCCCTGTAGATGTTTCTTTTCATTCATCATTACTTCATCACTGCTGGAGTGCTGACAAACATTAACTGTCAAAAAAGTCATGGATGAGAGTTTTATGAGACTTTTTTAGTAATCGATTTTGGTTAGTTCTGCACAAGGTTCTTGAAGTTCAAATACTTACACATTCTTCATTTCTTGCTTTAGTTTCCAGTCTATTTCCTCTTCTCTTCAATTCACACAGGAAAAAATGTGTTTGGACTTTGATAGTTGAAAGGTGGTTCTCCACTAAGGACTGCTTAGAGTAGCACTCTTCTCTGAGCCCTGTGGGAGCTACAGTAGTACTCACCTTATAAAAGGTTTTGATATTTTAAAAACAAACAAAAAATGATACCTCTGCTTCTACATTTGTAGAGATCCAGATTTTCAAGAGCAGTCTCAGTAGGTGTGCTCTGATAAAATTTTTAACCAGATATATTCTTAAGGTTTCCAAGTAATTCCCTTTATATTTTGAAGGGAAAGAAGGGATTAAAAGTATTCAGCTTCTGCCTGAAATGACGAAGCGGCGTTTCATTATGTCTTAAATTTTATCATGAATGAAATAATCACTGTTAATATGTTCATTTAGTGAGCCTGTTTGACAATTTCTGCTAAAAGTTGTACTTGAAATGACACTCTTTGTTGTTCAAATATTTCAGCATTCAGGTAGAGGAATTGATGTGAGGAGAAGAAAAATATGGGACATGTATGGACCAGAAACTCATTTAGAGGTATTATGCAAATGTATGTCAGTCTTACTGTTTTGTAAATTTATTCTTTTGTTCATTGCTTCAGGTTGTATTGATGCAAATGTAATGAAGCATATTGGGTTACAGGCAGCTGTCTGAAGTGACCCAATGGTTTGGTATGATGCCATCCATATACAGAGGGGCTGTGAAGTAAGTTGTAAAGGGAATTATGAGAGCGATATGCTGTTGTACCCTTGCATATTTGCAACTTGCTTATTTTCAGCTGGGAAGACTAACATGATTTCTTACTGCATGTACAGACATGCACACTATGAAACAAGCTTTGATTTTACTGGCAGATCAATATTAAGCAGCTTTATTTGCACCACTGTAGCTCATAAAAGATAATAATATTGAAAATTTTGAGTGTCTTTTTCTTGAAAGTGATGACCTTCCAGTGCTATGTGCTGTTTTGGTGACAAAATTGTTGCCGAACCTCAAAGGAGCCAATATAAAAGCCTTCAAAAATGAACAGGAAAATGAGTCTGAAAGAGGGATTATATTTCAAGTTCCATATTAGCATTTTTATGAGAACAGGAACAATTTGAGCACAGGAACATTCACTTTGACTCCAGGCGTTCTTGTTAAAGTGTGGTGCCAATGAGCAGTTTCCCTTTGGAGGTGAGGTGTTCCTGATTTTTTTGTTCTCTAGACTCTAAAATTTCTCACTGTGTTCTCTCAAAAATTGTCAGCTTCCAGTACAGTAAAATAATTCCCCACCTGCAGTTATTCTCTAATAGTTTTGTTTAAAGTTAAATTTGATATAACTTTGGATGCTAAAAACTTACACTAAATCAACAAAAGAGCAGCAGTTTACACAGCTGGGAGGTGAAGCTTTCACAGTGCACAATGTTGTGTTGCCTTCTCTTTGCCACCCCACCATTTTGGGTACAGATTGCCAAAACTGCCATGTTCTTTTGCTGCAGTCTGCAAACAGATCTTACTGAAATGCCTCAAGAAACAATCCAAAACATCAAGCTGTGGAGCTCCTTCGTACCTGTTATACTACATTAAGTCACATCTGGCAGTGCCAAACAGCGTCTTCTCTTTTCCCGTGTGTTACATGTTCCTTTTCTTGCCCAGACAGAAACAAAGAAACTAAAAATATAAAAAAATGTGCATATGAGGAAAGTGCAGGTTTATGCTGGAAGGAGTTATACAATGAGCAGGAAGGGTTAAATGATTTTGCAAGACTCCTGTAGCCGTAGGAGTCACAGAAGGAGAAAGCACCTGCTCACAGCCGGTTGTTACCTTGAAGCTATTTTGTTTTGATCTTTACTTAAAGCATGAGTTGCAGGATGGATATTGCCATCTGTGACATTTAGTAGAGAACTAGCAATATAAAGGAGTGTAACAGGTGTCACTCTGTATTGCCAAACTGCTGTCAGATAGGGTGAATACAAATTTGATTATGGGTGACTGTCAAAATGTGGAGTATGGCACTGATAATTCATGCTGTGCCTAAATTGAGTGATCAAAACTGAAATGTAAAGTATGAGTAATTTGTTCAATCAACCTTAAGAAAACACCCAAGACTTGGTTTAACATCTAGTAACCTGCCAGAGAGAAATTTGTTACATTCATTATCTAGAAATGTATATACATAACTAAAAATTATCAGAGATGTAGTTTTTAAAGTGAACAATAATCACAATAATCACATATTGATCCTTAAGGAGGAATTGAAATGTAACCAGAGATAGCCTGAAATTTCTGAAATTCCTTAATAGGATGTTTGGATTTGTTTTTTGTTTGGTTTTGTTCTTAAAATTCCTATGCAGGTACTACTTTAAATATACATGTGAATTTTAAGCTTGTAAAACATATATTTTCTATATAAAAAAAGAGTATAAGCATAATTTTCAGAACTTTTCCTGAAGGTCTGTGGAAATTCAAATCTCAAACTTGTTTCAAATCTGCCCAATAATTAAGATTCATACATGTTTTCAGGAAAAAGTGTGTACTTCCATGGTATTAATAACTTTAAGTACTTTCTTTGCCGAAGTTAGTTTATGGTGAGAAAACATGTTTGTGAGGCACAAACATTAAAGGCACTCTAGAACTTTTGAAATTTAACCTGTATAAAGAATTCATCCTGTTTGTTTTATTTTGGGGGGTTTGTTTGTTTGTTATTGTTTGTGGGGTTTTTGTTTTTTGTTTGGGTTTTGTTTAAGAATGTCAGGATAGGATATTCTTGAGTTTATTCTGTGGGTCAGTATTGTGGCAGGAAGACTTCTTTGCTGTTGTCTTCTCAATTCATATATATCGAATTTCCATTAGGCAAAATACTATTCCAAAGATCACCAAAGAAGCATTCTTTTTGTAACCTATTGTTTCCTAATTTTGCTCCTGGTTTAACATGTATCATAAGGTGATCTTGACACAACTTGGAAGGGAGTGGAATGGCAACATAGACAAGAGGAGAAAGTGTTAGGCTGGATTAGGTTTATTATATCTGAAGGCATGTGAAGAGTGTTGTTTTGTATGTTAGGATTTGATTTGGGAAGCATCTGTGAAAGAGAAGATAACAGTGCAGCTGTGTTCTGATTAATTGCTGTGTGAGTCCTAGGGACTGTAAAACATAGCAAATTAAGTGACTTCCTGAAAAATTGAGTCCAGACATACATGTAACAGAAGGTGATTGGCAAGAAATTGTAATCCAGCGTATGATATTTGTTTACAGATATTTAGGGTGCCACATATCTTAATCGTAGTTGTTATTCCACTCCTTTTCTGACCAATGTTTTGTGGGTATTTGTTGCTAAATTACTTCTGTGTAGCTATAAAAAATTACTACCTAGCAAAAATTCATATTGAGGAAAACATTGTTGGTGTCTGTGATTCTCATTCACCTTGTATTTGTCAGCTAATATTTTATATTGTTGCGTAATGCTTTACTAACAAATAAACAAATAAAATGCTTTAATAGAATTCACTTAATGTATTGTTTTGTGTTTTAGGAATCTACAATCATGCCAGGTGACAGTCATCTCTTTCCAGACACTGACTGGCTCATAGGAAACCATTCAGATGAATTAACACCATGGATACCCGTAATTGCAGCTAGGTATTTGTGGAGGAAGGGGAGTGAGAGGGAAGGAATTTAAAAAACCCAAACAAGCAAAAGGAATAAAACAACCCCCTCATAATTACCTATGTGGGCTTGATAAAAACTGTCACTTTTGCTGCCACACCTTGCAAGACTCACTTCTTTTGATGACAATTTATTATTTTTACAAAGTGATTCTCTTCCTATGGAGAAGCAATAGAATTCAGTGCAGCATTTTCTTTTTGAAGTTCAAAAACTTCATATATGTGAATCTCTTGTTGGTTTTTGTTGGTTTTGTGGGTTTTTTTCTGTAAATAAGAGCTTATGGTTCTGCCTTCTCTTGAACTGTTCCTCTCTTTACAACCAGCAGCAGTAGTTTACTGTCTAGAAATTTAGTTCTGCAAACCAGTTTGGCACAGTAATTTACTACAGCAGATACGTTATGAAATAATATTTTTGATTAAACTAATAGATCTACTGAAAGAGGAAGTTATAAGTATTATTGCATGAAGCTCTGTCACTTAATAAAAATTTTCATTACTGCTTTTATCTGATAGTTTTTTTGTTAAATTTTTGTGTTTTCTGAAATAACATCAACAGTTTTTTATCCTCCTTGTAGGTCTTCCTATTCATGTTGCTACTTTGTGCTGCCATGTTGTTTCTTTGATTTCCATGGAAAATACAGCCGAAGACAAAGCAAGAAAACTCAGTACAGAGAATATCTAGATTTTATTGCCCAAGTGGGATTTGTATGCGGCTTTCATGTAGAAGAAGATTGCCTTAGAATTCCATCAACAAAAAGGGTAATTTTGGACTCTGTAGAGCTTTGCCTTTTTTTTTTCTTTTTTTTTTTTAAATCTGCTGGCTGTTTGAAGCATGTGGATGTTTGTTCATTGTTATTGTATGATCAGACCATAGTCAGCTGCATTACTTGATACAATATGCTCTGAAGAGAGACTGAAAATGCTCCCTGTTTTCTTGGGTATTCTGCTCTTAATGTCATAGGTACAAACCTAAAAACAGGAAGGAATGGAAGGTTTCATGATTTTTTCTTATACCACTATGTGGATGGAAAACTTAAAAAACCTGCCTGTCTTGTTTATTTGTACTTAATTTGTACTTAATTTTGCAGTTTTTCAAATCCGGTGAAATTCAAAGTGCAATGTTCTCAGGTAGAGGTGTCCAGCTTTAACTTCGTAAATAACCTGAGGGTCAGGAAAATTACTTTTGCTCTGTGATTGTATAGCATGATTGATTTTGATTTGTTTACTGTATTTTTTTCTGTGGCACCAGTATTCAAAAACTAGAATTAAAAGTACCTCAGATGTTAATGAGCATTGTGTTTGCATTGGTATCTCCTGTAGGCAGTGAGAAACCTGCAGAAACATGAAAAAGTTGGGGGACTGTGTGTAAGTTTGAGACTCTGTGTAGTGATTTACCTTTTTCTACTAAAATAGGTAAGCCTGATTGGAAAAAATAGGATCTATCCACCTACAGAATCTGCTCTGATTGACAAGCAGATAACACAGTTTATTAACAATCGTCGGACCTGTACTGGCATCACGTGTGACAGAAGAGTTGGATTTAATCATAAGGACCACTGTGATGGTGTGTGTGAAGAAGCAGGCTCAGAACTTCCTGCAGATGAGACTGAGACAGCTGGTACCACTTGGATGCCTGGATTTCAACCCAGAGAAAAAGTGGAACAAATCAGAAACTGCGCTTCCCTCCCTCGGGAGTTTGTAGATGAAGTGGTTCTCAATGTGGCAAACTTGCTGTTAAATGCAACCCCCCAAAAATCATATTCAAATATGCAGGGTGGAAATATGAATTCTTGGAATCAAGGAGGTGAGGTTGTCTTTCTTTAACACTGTCTTTTGCTGGTGGAACATGTCTTTTCCAATGAATTCATATGTTTGTAAATTCAGTAAGTGAAATAGATTGTTAGGAAATACCAAAACAGGTACAGTAGCAATCAAAGGTGCTTTTTTCTGCTGTGTTTTATTGCACATAGAAGAATATTTGGAAATTGGTGTGAGGCTTTTATTCTGATTTACACTTAAATAGTATTAGAGAATCCATTTTTATTGAAACACACCAAAGTAAACCCCAGAACTCTTCCCCATTTTCCAAAACAAAACACTGCATCTGTCTGCGGAGAATATTAAGTTCTTGAATATTCACATGATAATTAGCTGTAATTCTGTAAGAATTATGTAAGAAGTGCTTTGAAATGCCATTTGGTTACAATGATTAGGAATTCTTATTCTCTCTTCTAACTACATGCCTATAAACAGTGCTTATTGCGATGAGGGCTACATGCTACTGTAAAAAAAGCAGGGAAAATGAAAAGTGTCTTACTGTGGAAATTCTGTCTTGAGTTCTGTAGAATGAAAGCTGCTCTTTTGCAGACAATGTACATGTAAAATATATGTCATACCCAATATCGCAAGAACAAAGTTGCTGCAGTACCGGTAGATAATTCTTACATTCTGCTCATAATCATTACCCAATATATAAGTTAAATTTTCTTAAGGTTTTATATATGTAAATTTTTAATGTTTACATTACATTTTTATTGCAGAAAGCCTTTCTTTGAAAGAAGTGGCAGAACACTTAAATAAAGAGACATTAAAAAGGCTAAAGAGTGAATATGGAGGCCTGCAGACACTACTGAAGAACAATCATCAAGTGTTTGAAGGTAAAGAAGTTTTGGGTTTTGTTTTTCTGTAATCATTTATTTTATCTCCTCTTTATGCAACTAAACTTAACTGAAAAATTACTATGATGGTGGCTTTTTAACTGCTTTTTGTACCTCTGTGGAAAACCGAATATTCTTTATGTGCCCATCTATCAACAAAATCTTCTAGACCGACTGTATCTGAAAAAACAGCCCTTTTGTTAAAGTGGCTAATTTGATGCTATTCTTTGACTTGGAGCATTTTTATTTTTCCTATGAAATATTGATGATTTTGGGGCTGTCAAATACACAGCATGTTCACTGAAGCATTTAACTGAGACAGACTGGCCTTACTAAGCCCCACAGTGTAAATGGTGACAAGAAATAAAACTAGCCTCCATGAGAACCTGTAACTGTGAGCTTAATGTGTTCATGTAGCCTATGGTAGCATGGCAGAAAGAACTCAGTAGCAAGTCTCTGGTTGGCTGGGTTTGCTCCTAGCAGGTTTTTTTTGGTTTTTGGGGGTTTTTTTCCCCCTGCTGTAATATGATGGTGGTGTGTTTTGTGCGGTTGTTTCGTTGTTTGGGTTTTTTTGTCAGTGTGAAGTTTTGCAGAAGTAAAGGTGTAGCTTTACTTTCAAGGTTTTTATCAGTATTAAAGCTGCTTCAAATTTCAAAATGCATTAAGTCCCAACAGTTCTAGCTCAGCTGTAAAATATTGATCAACTAATCCGTGGCAAGTAATCTTGAGTATGCAATCTAGTTGCTGCCAGTGGCTAACTTTGCTAAGTTTAGTATCCGCTAAGGAGTTCTGTACACTTGGCAATTATAAAACGTGAATCCATACTGAAATACTTTTGAATTACCATCTGTTAAAAAGAGTTGATCACACTGTGTTCATTATGTGTTTGAATTTGATTCCTGTCATTAGGAATAGATTTACAATTTAGATTTAAATTTGCATGGATGCTTTTTGCACATTGTCTCTGAAGAGAGACTAGGATTAAGGCCAGATCTTTCTCAGTAATTTACATCACATGGATACTCCCCACGGCTTCAGTAGAGACCATTTGATTCTTTCCCTCAGGTGCATGTCACCATAGCAAGAAGCTTTTATCAGCAGGTGGTCTGGAAGGATATTGCTCATGCCCAAGAGGACAAAGAAGAACATGGCTACAGCTCTTTTGTCATCTTTACTGAATTGTTTTTCTTTTAAAACATGAAAGACAGATGCACACACACGCACATGCACAGACACGCAAAAAGGGACTTATGAGTAATTGATCCGTGATGGTTTTGTTTTGATCAGGCATCTTGTCCAATACAGGATTGATTTTCTAGGGAAAAATTATGCTTGATCATATATAGCACTATATCTGCTCATTTTTCTTCTTTCGTTCAGGGAGGTTTTAAAGCTTGTCTGCTTCTCAATTGGCTTTGTGTGAGTTCACATCTCTCTGTGTATCACAGGGAAACCTGGAGGGATGAATTCGTCCAGGCCTGAATGTGTGATACTCAGCTTTCACTGACTGGACTTGTTACCTTTTGAATAGCAATTATCAGACTGCAGAATGACATTGATTAACTGTTCCAAGCTACAAGGGTGTGATACATAAGGTGTGATTGAAGCAGAATATGAAAACAGAGCATGGCAACTTACAAGTGGCAGATTCTCCCGTCCTCATTTTTGCTGTTGTTTTTCATCCGTTCTTACTTCCTCCTTTCATCTGTTTTTTGTTCCTGCCTTCCTAACTTACTTTTATTCCCTTTTCTTTACACATTTAAGGACTTGACAGAGGTTCCAAAGTGTGTGTGTGTGTATGTGTGTGCAGTTTATGGTCCTAACAGCAAATGATTTTTAAAAAAAACCTGAAGTGCTGAATCTTTATTAACAAATGATAATGTGCTATTGATTCCTTTGAAGGATTAGACTTGTCTTCTCTTTGGTGCAGTGTGTTTTTGGGTCAATGAACTGTGTAGTGAAATTAGTAGAAGACTCTTGCTGGTAGTCACATTTTTAATGTAGAGTCGTAAAGTTCTGAGCACCAGAAGAATTACAGTTCTTGAAGCTGAAACTTCGTCAGGGCTTGTAATCTGAATTCAGAGGATTTTAGTCTAAATGACTCTGCTATATTTAAAATGAACAAACAAACTTTTACAAAGACAATACAAAGGTGCCTCAAACTATTCAGCATCACAGTAAAACATCTCTCAGGTAAAACCATATAGTTCCTTATACTGTGTCTATATTGTCCTGGTTTGTTGTGCACTTCTTTCTGTTTCTGTACAAATGGCTCATTTGGTTTTGCCTACCTATAGGCGAACTTTTAGAATACGTGTGTATTTTATTCACAGAATGTCACTGCAGTATTTTCCAGTTTAATTCCCATGGCTGTCTATTAACAGCTGCATTTTTGTTTGTTTTTAAATCTTAGTTCTGAATGGGAGAGTTCACATTCGTGATTGGAGAAAAGAGAAACCATCAAGTAAAACTAAACCTGAAGCGAAGCGTCGCCTTTCAGCTGAAGCATTTAAAACACGTCTCTGTTGGTTTTTCATTCATCATCCTGATGGTTGTTCTTTGCCTTCTGAATCTTGCCCATATGCTCATGGAACTGAGGAGCTAAGGCAGTCTCAGATAATTAAAAAGAAAAAACATATACAGTAATAAAATGTTGCCACTTACGTTCAAGCTTGTGTACCCCACCTGAACCTAGGATTGACTTTGGGACTGCGTAGTGCATGAAGATCTGTACAATATGAAGGGGTTTTCCACATGCCTTTGCATCTTATTTTGCAGTTGGTTTACAAATTCTCCCATATTTCTAAATCTTTATTTTTTTATGGAAAAGGTATAGTAAAGAATGTCTCTACGTTTGGATTTGTCATGGCTTGGCTAGCGCATGCTTGTATAAGGATAAAATTTAAAAGCTTAATTTCCTAGGAAACTCTTTGTGATCCTCAGTCAGATCAAAAGCACATGATGCAGCGTTTTCAAACCCTGAAAATTATCTAGTTTGTTCCATGTTTTTAAGGAGCGTTAAGGAAACTTTTCTCTCTGACTATCCAGGAGCCACTCTGGCAGTCACACCCACATCACCTGAACTGGGACCAAAGCCACCTGACCTCCCTACACACCCCACACTCACACAATCAGACCAGGTTTCCTCACTGGCTTTACCTCAGGTTTCCCAGAGCAGAGTCTCAGACCTTGCAATCCTTAAAATGGTTTAATCTTGGTGCAGTAACAAAATAACTGCTCAAGCTGGTGCCTCCAAGGAGGGACCCCAAACAAAGGAAACCCAGGGCTTTTATAACCTCACAGTCTGAGCTACGAAAGTCTCCTGCCGTGTCTCATCAACTCCTGCTGTGTCTGTGAGTGTCTGGTCCCCTGGCTGGTGCCACAGCTCCCTGTGCCCTTGGTCATACCAAGGGTTGGCAGTTGATGGCCTTTTGCCTTGGAGCTCCTGCCACCCAGAGCTCAACCTTCAGCCTGTACTGCAGCTGCAGAGGGAGCTACCTGCACTGAGTGTACTCCTTAACAGGAAGATTTAGAGTTTCTTATGACTCAGTGGCCCTGGGGAGTCAGAAATTAGGGAGATTTCACTCTTTCCTGACTTGCCAGCTTCCTTTCCATGTTACCATGCAGTAATACCATATAATATGCTTGCTTTCTTGGTCAGCCCCTACTCCTTTCCTTGCTTTTTATATTGATTCAAAGTGCTTGTTGGTTTGAAGAACAACTTTCTGGGAAACTATTGTGGAAGACTTCAGATGTAGGTGTAGGTTTTTAGGGCTTTGTAGACCACACTGTCATAGATTCATAGAATGGTTTGTGTAAGAAGGAACCTTTAAGACCATCTAGTTCCAAACCCCCCTACTGTGGGCAGGAACATCTTCCACTAGACCAAATTGCTCAAAGCCCCATCCAACCTGGCCTTTTGCTCTAAGAGTAGAAAATGTATTTAATAATATTGGAATGGTGAGGTTTCTGTTTATCAGATAACAAAGGAATGTCTTGGCACCCTGAGCAGGTTATGATTGGTAGGCTATTATTTTGTTTAAAAGGTTAAATTTTTAGTTAAATGCATATCCAAAGGAAGATAATGAAGCTGGTGAAAGGTCTAGAGAAAAAGTCCAATGAGGAGCAGCTGAGGGAACTGGGGTTTTTTAGGCTGGAGAAAAGAAGACACAGGGGGACCTTATTACTCTCTACAACCACCTGAAAGGAGGTTGTAGCCAGGTAGGTATTGGTCTCTTCTCCCAAGTAACAAGTGATAGGATAAAAGAAAATGGCCTCAAGTTTGCACCGTGGGAGGTTTAGATTGGATATTAGGAAAAATTTCTTCAGTGAAAGGTTTGTCAAACATTGGAAAAGGCTGCACAAGGAAAGGGTGGGGTCGTTCCACCGTGCCTGAGGTATTTAAAAGATGTGTAGATGATGCACTTAGGGACTTGGTTTGGTGGTGAACTTGGCAGTTCTGGGTTAATGGATGGACTCAATGATCTTAAAGGTCTTTTCCAATGTAATTCTATGATTCTGTGAACTTATCATTGATCCTAATTATTACTCAGTGACAGTCATTAAACTGGGATAATAGTTCATATCTGTCAAGTGCTAGGTACTTGTAAAGTTCAGTATCTGCTGTACAAACTCTGGAACAAGGAATCATGTTGGCTCTGGCCCAGTTTGAATACTGATAGTGTGGGAACTCTGATCTACTGAGACAAACTTTAATTTCAAAGCCTACTAAAGAAAGGGCAAGATAAAAATGAGAAGTTACTAAAGAAGAAATACATAGATGAGAGCGATGACACAGAAAGTGTCAGGACAGAGAGGTGTAGGGGTAAGAGTGAATAAGCCATGTGAGAACTCTTATGAGAGCTCAGGCAGTCTGAAAAAGAAAGGAAGGAAATCATTGAAGACAAAGCAGATGAAAAATTAAAGATGACACTGGAACCACGTTTCAAAACATTTCCAAAGCTACTTTTCTCACACCCTGACTTCGAGCAAA
Organism: Manacus vitellinus; assembly: GCF_001715985.3. Classification (NCBI taxonomy): domain Eukaryota; kingdom Metazoa; phylum Chordata; class Aves; order Passeriformes; family Pipridae; genus Manacus; species Manacus vitellinus. Next base: position 4,763,206 of record NW_021938789.1, on the reverse strand, counting down.
CAGGTTGCAGTCCACTGGATGCAGAAGAAGCTGTCTAAATCTATTGATAGGGTGGGAGCAAAGAACTGACTGAAGTTTTGTATGTATGTTCTCCCTTCTGCCTTTACATTTCTGTTCTAATCTTGTAAGAAGCAGCTCTTGCTGGATCACCTTGACCCTGATAATTGCAGCCTTGCTCATGGATCATATATCACGTTATCCCATATGCCATGTAGTGCAGCTACCTGGCCTCCCTTAACACCACTTCTGTGGTGGGCTCTGAGCCTTCCCCCGTGGCTCTGGTCCGCAGTGTTGTAAATCAGGTCCTGAGTTTAGCCCTAATCAATGCTGTGTTACAAACAGTACAGGATTCGCACATTTCAAAAGAAAAAAAATACACATACCCTGAGGTGAATTACATCCTAAGGGGCAAGTTGAATGTAGTTCAGTGAAGGTTGTTGGACTAAGGGAAAGAGTTGTGTAAGCCAGGTAAATTGCAACTCTTGTGAAGCAGGGCAGCACGGTGAGGGGACACAGCTGATAGTGTAGTTACTGTTGTAAGAATCACAAAAAACATTTTGCTTATTGAGAGGACAAGAGTTGAGGAAGGACATGAAATTGTTTAAACTTGAATGTTATCAAGTGATGATGTTGCCTATTTTAGTCTTTGTTTGGCTACAAGCAGAGTAAGAAGAATTCCTCAAGATGCTTATTTATTGTGGTAAACATACCGATATGTTTGATGAGGAGGAGGCCCCTGTAAAATTAAGTTCATGCTATCTCCAGATGGAAATTGTTTCCAGATGGTGCAAAGGGGAAAAACAGACTTTCAGTTCTTTTTCAGTCATTTGTGTCTTCCCTGATAATTCACCTTGGGGTAGGATGTGTTTAATTTGAAATGGGTGATTTCCTGATTTCACCTGTGGAGCTTCTCAGATAGTCTTGGGGGAATTCAGGGTTAAGAAGCTGGAAGAAGGTTGGCTTGGTTTTTTTTTACCCTCCTTCTTTCTAATAAAGAGGAATAAATTATGTGCTTGACTCATTGAAGTTGCAAATATACACATGATAAGATTAGTGAATTAGTTTTAAAACTACCTTTTTTATTATTTCTGCAATGCTGTGATAACTAGCATAGCTACTGTTACTGCAGCACACCGTGTCCTCTCTATAGCCATTGTTTCTGAACTCACCAGCATGCAGCTCTGTCACAGATGGGTGCTGGCTGTTCTCCTTCATGTCTGGCATCACTGCAGGTGACAAGCCAACCAGAAAATCTCGAGTGATTACAGAAACCTCCCTGTTGTCTGGAGAAGTGGTAAGAGAACATTTTTGCATCCAAATGCCAACCTTATATAATTATGCATTTAAATGTGAAGGTAACTGCTGAAGATATAAAATAGCTCTATTTTATCTAAATTCTCTATCTTGTTGCTTTCTGTGTGATCCAGAGAAACTGAATGCCTTAAAATGGCATTAATAAAATAATTCAGTTTTGGCAATGGAAGAAATACTATATGGAGTAAGAATAACTTTAGCTCTTGATGAAAGAGCTCTTGACCCACAAGGAATTCAATCATAAGGTCTCAATTGTTCAGTTGATGCTGTCATTTTGCTCCTTAGTTTTTTGTTATCACTACCCATGAGATAATTCAGTTTTATTTGAAACCTGTTTTATAGAGGGTAAATACTTGTTGTGTAGATATGTCACAAGAGTGAGAATATAAAGAGAAATTAGACGTCAGATTGCAATCAGAAATGCTGGAGACTAAAGATTTTGTCTTTCCATCTGTAGATGAGCTACAGTTTCATTCAGGCTATAGAAATATTCTGAATTAAATAACAAAGAAATCTGTGTTTACCTTCTCCCTTAAACCTCAGTAAAGGACTGAGTTTATTTGCTCATGTGATCCCTAAAGCTGAAAACAAATCGCAAGGCTATATTGTTACTTATGGAGTATCTCTGTATAGCCTCAGAACAGTTGATTTTTTTGGATACATTTCTAACCAGAAAACTTTCTCAGTGGGTGTCATTTGGATTGTCTGTTTACCATACTACTGTCAGTACTTCAATTACTAGCCTAGATTTAGAGCAATTTCTAGAGGAAGTCTTACAGCTTGCTGACAGTAAATACAGGTTTCTAGGTATGTTTTGTAATAAAACTAGGCTTTTTTCTTATGGGTTTTGGGGCTTGTTCACTCAGATTTAAAGTTTTAAATGATAATTAAAGAATACTTTGTGCTTGTTGAACTTCTTGAGGTTTGCACAAGCCACATCTCAGGCCTAGTAAGGTACCTCCCCCCTCTTTGTCTTTGGAGAGCTTACCGCGTTTTTATGAGCAGGAATCTAGTTTTATTTATATAAATTAGGCAAGAGTGAGCAATCAATACCTTTGCTTAGGACACCATAATGGCAAATATTTCACAATCAACAGCAGTGAAATATAAAATGTGTAAAAGTCCTACCGAGTGACAGCTAAAACAAATACTGAGACAGGTGTACACTGAAGAGTCTAAATGTTTGACAGCAACTGAAGTGTCTAAATGTTTGACAGCAACTGAAGTCAGACATTATGTTTTGTTATTGCTAGTAACTTCTGTTTATATCCTTGAAAGTGTTATTTTCATACAAAAATTGCAATTTACTGGGAATTCCCACAGAGTGTAATGCCAACATTTTACCGCAAGGAATACCTTTCACAATCAACATCTGCTGCTGTTCTATCGTGCTGGACCTGTGAGTAGCATCTCATGATTTTTCTCCAAGGTGTTGGCACATTCCTCTTGTGGAAGTCCAGTATGGCAGCACTGTATATACGTGGCAATGGTTTCATGGCTGATCTTTGTCTGCTGAGGGCAGATTTTAGTGAACACTGTTATTTGGACCTTCTGAGTATATGTGTTAGTGCTCATTTACCACCTCATAAACACTGCTTTAAGTCACCTCTAACCAGGTGCTGCTACAAACAATACTGCTGGATGAAAGCTGCTTAACAATTGCAACCCAGCTCCTTTCTTCCCTCTGCAATTTTGTTATAAGAGGTTATAACAGCTCTAAATAGGTGAGTGTAGCCTTCGGATTCCTTTGTGGCAGCAGCCTCATGGCAAATTTTTGTTCAGAGCTCAGTGGATCCATCTGCATCAGCTTCTCGGTGAGCCAGCCTGTGCTTCACTCACAGCTGTGTATCCAGCCTTTCCCAGGTATGTGGTGCTGTGGATGGATGCCCAGGGGGCAGGCACTGACTGCTGGAGCTGAGTGCACCTGCCATGCTATGAGAACACCCTCGTTCAGGCTGCCAGTCAGTCTTGCTGTCTGACAGCAAGCCAGACACTGTACAGAAAATCCAAACAGCCTTCTCCTAGAAAGCCTGCCCTGAATTTTGAATACTTAGGTATTTGGTTTGCTGGGGTAGCAATCAGGAAACCGCCCACACTGCTAATTGATACCATGAGTGGGATGTATACAGAGATACAACTGCTGTGAAATTAGAGCCTTTTGCTTTGCTTTGTCTTTTTGTTTTGTGTTAGTAGTTTTTAATCCAGTGAAAAAAACATGGAACTGGGAGAGGAAGGGAAAATTGCTTGCCGTTTTCTTGGGTACAAAATATGGAGAGAGTGGAGGTTTTTCAAGTTACCTGTCTTTTTCCAGTACATTTCTCTTTTTTCATTTCCTTTGAATGTGTAGCCTTCCTAGGGCCATTGCTTTTACTCTGCAGCAGCACCATGGTGTATTTTCACTGGCCTTTGGTGCATCACGAGGAAATCTATCCAGTACATTGCTATCCTTATCTCTGTTATGCTGTGGAACAGTATAAACATGATTTTTTTTTGTCCTTTATTTTATTTAATGTTTGTTTTGGCAGCTTATTTCAGAGACTTTAAATCCCATAGTGAACACATCACCTGTTAGCAACGATTTGATAGTGCTGTGAACATAAATATGAGTTTAGCCCGGCAGTCTTATTCTTTCTTGTGTTTGGAATCTAAGCAGATAGGGAATGCTTTCAAGTGAGGGAAATCTCTTTTCTGAAAAGCTTTAATGGTCAGGTATTTTGCATTGTTTTAATTTATTTTTTTTTTTTTACTGGAATGCCTTATCAGACCTCACTTCTACCAGTAACAAAACTGCAGAACAAATTTATTAATGGCCCGTGGAAGTACCCCGGCGTGAGGGCAGAATCACTTCAGTTGGATATTTCCCTATTACAGAATATGCCGGTGCTGTGCTGATTTCACCGTGGCCAGCAGGTGGGGAAAGGGACAAGGCAGCAGAGAGACGACTGCAGCAGGACGACTGCGAATCCCTGAGTTCAGCGGGTCCCGGGGCTGCCTCTCCAGCTGGGGAATCGAGGCTGGTTGGCTGCATTCCGTTTCATCAGATGTTGTAGACCATTAGTTCTTGCATCTTTCTTCCAGGGTATTCCTGAATTTTTCCCTTTAAAAGATAAGCTGCATTTATTTCTCTCTAGGATCTTCCTTCTGTATAATCATGAGTAACTGAAGTATATTACTAAGTGAAGTAACTGAAGTACACTACAAGTAAGTTGTGTTATTTTTATAATTGCCCTGATTAGATGAAAGAGACTAGATTATTTCAAACCTTTTCTTGGCAAGCTGAAATGCAAGTTATTAATAAGAAGCTGGGTATTTAATGTTGCATCTTTTTTTTTCCCCTCTGAAACATTGCTTTATTTTTTAAAAATGCCAGTGCTGTTCTAGGTCTTACAGTAGATGGGAAGACAATGGTACTTTTTGCCAACTTTCCTCTTCTGGTAAGTTCATAGGTTCTGAATCGACCTGATGCCTCCTGATTAAATAGAGTGCTGTCACAGTCTTTATTTTCAAAGGCTGCTTGGAATCTCTGTACCTGTAGTGGCCAAAACAACAAATCAGGAAAATGCTGTACAGTGGTACAAATTAGTATTCCCAGGGGTCCCTATGTGAAAAAGTGTCTTTATGGTGCAGTTAAGTGCCTTTCTGAGCTCTTTCTTTTTTTCTTGCTCTGTCAGGTTTTGGGGGTAAAAGCACCATTATGATAGGAAAAGGTGTTTTAAAGATATTTATGAACTACATGCCATCAAAAGAGTAGTATGAAACTAAATGAGTAACTAACTCTGAGTGTCTCAGTACAAATAACAGATGTACCAGTATGCTTAGGGATGTTTAGCAAGAAAGGGTGATCAGCAAAACGTTGGCTGAGCACAGCCAGTTACCTTCCCAAAGTGTGTCTCAGGCATGTAATTACTGGGTAAAAGATCTTGTCATCTTTCTTGCTCTTTGCCACCAGATATTTAACATCAATTTACATCTGACAAAGATCTTGCAAAGCTGATTGGCGTAGTGCCTCAGTCACTGAAACACTCCCTCTGTTTAAACATTGATGCTTTCCTCAGAAAATATTTATTCTTTGGATTTATGTAGAGAGGTCCTTCAGTTTGTACTACCAAAGTCTGTTTATTTCTTTGACAATACTGTGTCATATTATAATGCTTCTAAGGCTTTGGAAAGGTCCACAGAGAGAATAAAGAGGCATTGGTGTGATGGTGAAAGTGAAAGAAAACAGGTGGTGTTGGTGTTGGCTGCCATAAGAACAGCCAACCAAGCAGTAACAGCCCCCCCTCGGGCAACTGGAGAAGGAACTTACATGGACAGCAGTTTAGCAAGAGACTTTTGGGTAGAGAGATTCTAACTTTAATAATAGGAAGAAATGCTCTAAGCCAGCATAAATGGCACTTAGAGGTCATGAAAGAAAATTTCAGTGCTGATCTATCACGTCACTGTCAACCTGGAGGCAAGTCCAGTGCATCTCGGTTGGAATCTGTCCCTCAGTCATCACTTTGACCACAGGGCAAAGGTACCTCTGTAGCTGGACAGGAAGCCTCACCACTCATATCCCTCATTTCTTTACAAACAGATTCTGGTGTTATAGAAAAAGGGAAAATCACCTCTTTTCTCCTCTTGTTCAAAAAAAAAAAAAAGAGAGCCTTTATTAAGACAAAAGCCATGAGTTTTTTTCTGTCAACTTCTTTGAGATAAAGGATCAAGCCTTGTTGCAGGTTCAGGTTCCTTTGAACACCTTTGCTGCCGTTACTCATCTGTCGCAGCACTCCATCCACCTCTGTACTTCAGTAGATTATGGGCTTAATTTCGGAAAATCCCAATGAATTTTGTAATTTTGTCAACAGGCAATCAGCTTTGGCTGCAAATACTGTTCTCAAATGTGTGCACTTAATGGGAAATGGCTTTTTATGTGTGTTTCCTCCACAAATGGTGATTGTAAAAGTTTAATCAGTGGTGGAAGAGAATCTGGCAGCTTCACACCATTCTGGTGAATAGGGGACTGATGTTTCTGGTGAAAGAAACAGGTTATGCCCCCACTACTTCTTTGAAGTACTTTCTTCTCTGGATCATTGCCAGACCTTCTGTAGAGCCAGGAGAAGTTTGCTCTCAGGAACTAATTTCTGCCAAGCACTGTAACATTTTACAGATAGCAGTGTCTACATCTGTGGAGAGTCAAATGGGGAATCAGCTGTACATTCTTGACAGAGAAACCTATAGGTTGCATTTCCTTCTCCAAGTGGGTGTGGAAGAGAAAGGGAGGTAAGATAAATCCCAGTAGGTGAGCACAGCAAAAGGTTTTTAAAGAGAATGAAAAGCAGGATTGCACTTGTATTCCTTGGATCTTTCTGAAAGAATTACTGCCTACGTTGCACAGTGTATGTCCACAGGAGTAGTTCTGGTTGCTGGCTGGCTGACAGACACTGAAAATAGACTGCACCTTTTGTTACTGAATATGCCAACCATTTCTGCATTTGTCCCGAACAAGTGGAAGGTGTTTAGGCAGATATGAGATCTGTGTGTGCTCAGTTTTTTAAGATTTTTTTTTAGCATAAGTCAAGCAGCTTTGAACAATTCTCCTTTGACTCATTAGCTATCAAAAGGCAATGTAGATGGGAGGCATAAAACTGTTTCTTTCAGAAAAGAGATGTATAGCTGCACTATAATCTTCCTCCATGTGAAAGCATCCTTCGCATGAATCCAGGCTTGTACGTAAGCAAGCACTGACACATTATATGACATATTTATAATAAGATAGAGAAATATATAGAGAACAGTTCAATGTGAAATGCCATTTGAGATATCATTGCCTCATCTCCTGGTATCTCACCAGGTCTCCAAATTCTGGCCCAGGGGACTATGGGGCCTCCGTTAGGTCCTTTTTCATTTCCTGTGTGATTGTATCACCTATCCTCGGATATCTCAAATGACAGAAGATACTTATTCTTAGACTAATGAATTAAAACCATATAGATGAAAATAGCATGAAGTTTGTTCCTAGCTGGTTAAAATGCAACTTCTAGAGACAGATTAAGCCTGAAGGATACATTGAGATTCCTTATTCACAAGGTGCTGATTTTAGAATCCTAATCTGTAATTTTTTATAAACTATGGATAATGGAATAAAGGTCATGCTTATTACATTTTCAGACTATGCCACACAAAAGATACCATGAGTATTTTGGTGTGGATGTTGGTAAATAAGTGCTTAAAATGGAGAAGGTAAGGACTTTTAATGTCACTTTTGACAACTGTGCTAATAACAAGAATGAATCAGTAGGGATGAGAAAAAATGGGTGAATGACTAATTAAATGTGTGCTTTTTCATGAGATGGTTGAAATCACTGTGTGTGTGAATACTCAGGACAGAAGCAGGATTAGTACATAGAAACATAAGTTGGAAAAGACCTTAAAGATCATTGATTCCGACCATGTTCAATACTAAAACATGTTATGTAATAGGCTTATAATACACAATGCAGTGTTATATATATTATGAAAGAGGAAACTAATTTTTAAAATCTTTGGGTCTGAGCTTTTGGTACAGTGTGTCCTAGGGTGGCTGTACAGCCAGCAGTATGCCAGTGTTGTGCTACTTGTTACATTCTTTGAATGAAATTATTTTGATGCAGAACTGAGCTTGGAGCTAAAAAGGACAGTTTTTGGCTCGTAGGAGGCAGTTCCTGGAGAAAGAATGAAAGGGAGAGACATGATTTTAATTCAAAATTGTCTAGATTAATTGCATAAGTGGTTTGAAATCAGTGAGATGAAATTTAGTAAATTCAGGTGCATCAGGGAGATGTGTGTTTTGTAGGCAAGGAGGGAACATTAGTAATATAACATGAAGAACTACTGACTGGGTGAAGATCACAAACCTAATAGAGATTTGCAAAAGAGGGATAAATGAACATTTAGTTCTGGGATTTATGAACACAAAGATGATGCATGGGAAGTAGGAGGTGAGACTGCAGGTGAAGTAGAAGGTCTGGTTCTGTACTCTATGATTTAAAAAAGAAGGCTACAGGAGATCTATAAAAAATATTACATATTTAAAGATCAAAGGGCATGATCTTAAGGTGATATAAATCACTTCAGGATCAATAACTCCGAAGAACTAATCTGATTCACACCAGCTGAGGAGTTGATTAAATGACTTATTTTTTAAATTTTCTTTCTAATCTAACCTTAATGGTGGCAATTTACATTAACTTCTCAGTGACATCAGGTTTTTCCCCAGGGCTTACAGGAAAGAATTATTTGAGTGTCATAATTTAACTTTCTCTCTTTTATTTCATTTTTATTTTAAACTGTACTGTAGATTTTTTCAGTTTCTATTTTAGCATTATTTAAAAATGAACACAGATAAAATGGGGAAAAGGAAGTACTTTTTAAATACAGGGCACAATTAACCTCTGAACTCTACTGTCCCTTGATATCATTGCTGCCAGAAGCTTAATAGGATCAAGAAAGGGTAATAGATAATGAGAAAATCTCCTGATGTATCAAAGGAGATTAAAATAAAAAAGACTTCAGGGGAAAAAAAAAAGGACAAAAAGCTACACACATCAGGACATAAGACAACCTTCATATATCTGGATGGGGGAAGCTTGTTTCTCAAAAGCATGTTGTCGTGTAGTTGCCCTTAGTGGACTTGTCTGTCTTTGGAACATCTCCTGTTACCCCTCATCAGATGGAGGATATAGAAGCAGATGGACTCAGCTTTCAATGAGTCTGGCAATCATGCTTTTTCCTGATTTGAATTCTGTGCTCCTGCAGCTAAACCTTGTAAAGGTGACTGAAAGGGCTATTTAGAAAACCAGCAAAGGAAAGCTTTTTTTTCTGTCTGTGTATTCATGTCTGTGTGCTCAACATGATTTGTTGTTTCAACATCCTTTATGTACCTCTGTGTTTAATTTTCATTGGAGGCTGGATTGGTGAGTTGAAGAAAGGTTTCTCCAAGATTTGATCAGGAAGAGGTGGACGACAATAAAGAAAAGCAACAAAGGAAGAAAGTAAAAGCATTATTTGGGTGCTTAGGGACAAAATTATAAATTACAAAATCCAGCTTCAGTTAAAACTGTGAGGGAACATTAATGATGCTAAGAATGTATTCCAAAAATATGCCAGCTACCAAAGGAAATTTAGGAAAAGTAATGTTGGTAAACAAGAGCCTAGTGATAGACAGTGGGGAGAACACTGAAATTCTCAAGATTTTTTTTTCTCACTATTCACAGGCAAGCTTGCTCCCAGGCTTCTCCATGTACTGCCACAGTTTGGGAAGGAGATGGCAACTAACAGGGGGGAGAAACAGGTTATAGACTACTCAGAAAGGCTGATTTTCTTGAAATCTGGGAAGGTGGCTGGAATTCACCTGAGGGTGCTGGTGTGGTGACTATGAGGCTGCTGTCTGTCATTTAGCAAAACTCGTGACAGTCAGGGAAGCAAGATTGGGTACTACCACCCTGCATTCCTAATGGATGGCTTTCTCAGCAAGGTTTTGTGCTAGTCTGCTTGTGTGGATTCTCAACTGAGCTGATTTAATACCATGATTAAATTTTTGCTGTTCTTTTCTTCCCCCAAGCCTACATATTGCTCTTTGGAATTGTTGGTGACTCATGTCTAATAGCCTAATGCTGTTGGAGCTGTGTTCTAGTGATGAGATATGTGAGCTTCAGTTCATTTCTCCTAACATTTCGTAAGTCTAGGAATTGTTATCTTTTGAAGGGAGAGACTAGTTTTTCACCCTTTCTGGCTCTTTACAGTGATCCTCCTTGCATCCTTACTTGGAATTAACAAATTACTCTGGGAATTGAATAACCCAAAATGGGATGCTGAGAAGAGACTTTACTCCTGCACTTTTTCACGTGCAAGTTAAACATCAGATATGGGCTGTTTCTGGTGTAATCTGAGCCTTATGGAAGGCTCAGTTCCAGTTTCTTCTTACCTCGAGAAGCCGTAAACTGAATTGGATTATCTGGTTGAATTAATAGATCCTACACACATTTTAAAACTTCTTGTAGTTTCTTTCCAACTTTCTTGCCTGGAAAGACTTTCCGAGACACCTGAACAGCATCACAAAATATTTTTGCATCTTCTTGCAACTATTTGAGCGATATGTTCATGCTTCGTGTAGTTTGTGTGAAAATCATGTCTGTCAAAAACCTGCTTTGGGGAATTTCCTCTTTTCCTAAGAGGCTAAGCTGAAATAATGTGACCCCAATGATTTATGTTAATAGAGGATCTGGCCTCATCTGTCTGTTTTTGTTATACACAAGTGTAGAGGCTGTGTCGTTTATGCTGTGGGCTGACTGTTGTCTTTGCTTAAAGCTCTTTGCAAATAAATGCCCCAAACCAGGGAAAAGAATGGGCTGAGCTGAAGAAAGGGAATCTTCTGTTTCAATTTCAAGTGTTACTTTAAAGGTTTAAAAACTTTGTAAATGTCACAGTTTTCTTTTTGTGGGCCTTAGCTCAACAGGAAAAGTCTTCAGATCACAATAAGCTTCAAGCTGGTTTCCTATTACTTTTGATAGCTTGTTCATTAACCTATAATAAATTGATAGAACTAAGGGCTGTAAAAGGTCTGTGACTTTATTCCAAAGATGTATTCTGTCTTGATTTGAAGCTCTTGGTTCTTAATCACTCTTGCAGCTGAAAATTAGTCATATTTCCAATTTGAATTTGTTCAACTCGACCTGTCTACCACTACTTCTTGGTTTTCCTGCTCTGACTCTACATCCTTGTAGGTCTCTTGAAAAGGTAGGCAATATAACTTTAATTCTTTCATGTTTGCTTCTTCAGTTTTGTGCCATGACTTTCCAAATGCAGACACCAGAATTGGAAGCAGCATTTCCATTTCAGTGCTATCAAAAATGCACTGAAGACAGATATTGCTTTTCCCAGGTTCATATACTGAAGGAACATACTAACCTTTCACTGAGACTAATAATAGATAATTCTCTTTATCATTTGTTTGTCCATTTTAACTCTAGATTCATTTTAAGTCACTACTTTGCCAATACACCCTCCACTCTGTAGGCATGATTTGCACTTTTTTTCTAGATGTATGATGTGAATGTGATTTTATTAAAATACTTTGTGGGCTTAATTGTTTCATATGCTGAATTACTTCAGATCATTCTATATAACTTTTCCATCTTTGCTCTTTATCATCCCGCCTGTTTTTGTCAGCTGTAATTGTTCTAAGATTGCATTAACCTTATTTCAAAATCATTTATGAAAATTTGATGTATTCCAGAATCCAGTGGCAACCCTGAGGGACCATATTCAAATTACTTGGGTTCCATGGTGTTTTCCCTTTTGTGACTATTTCTAGAGGTTTGTGGGCCATTTCTTAATTCCCTTAATATGTTCTTTATTAATAATGTTTAGTGTTAATTTTTAGATCAGATGATCATATGCTTATGCATAAGTCAAATGCCTTATAAAAGTCTAAATATATCCTCATAGATATCTTTTTTTAAATAAAAGTTTTGCCTCATCAGATATTAAATAAGATTTGGTCAATAAGATCTGCTTTCTGTATAATCATAATCACTGGCTGTAATTATATTCCAGCACTAATATTTTAATTGATAAACTGATACAGGATTTAATTGACAATTTGCCCATGTTGGATTAATTGGCTTGTAGTCATACTGACTGTTTACCTGCCTTCCTTGAAGGTGTGGGCACTGATTAGCAATCTTCTGAATTTCTTAAAGATATACAGCAGAGGCAGTTATCTCATCAGGTAGCTGTAGCCCATCACTGGCATGTAAGAAAACTTTTGAGCATGTTGTCAAAATGTTTTGTAACTGAAAAAGTCTAATCTGAAGAAATTGTTTTTGTCACATGAGACCTTTTTTACTTAAATACTGTTTTCAATGGAAGAAAAAAAATAAAAAAGTACTATTAATTAATAGTTAACATGCTGCTTAATATGAACTTAACCAAAGCACCTCTTCCTCTAAATGAAATCCTTTGTCTTGTGTAAATAAAGAAAATCAAATAAAGTTTACACCAAATTACTGGTTAAGGAAAGAGGACAAAACATAGAACAGGAGAATGATATAATTATTGGTTTTGTCAACATTTTCATGCCCCTTGGAAGTCAAATCAACCTGCATATAATTGAAATTCTGAGCATGTGTCCTTGGTTCAAGGACAGATTGAGCATCTGGTAAGAGCAGTATCCTCAGTCTTTGTATTGGCAGAAAATAAAGCTGAATCTACTTTAATCAGAAAGGGGCAGTGAAATTCAACAGCTTATGGCTGAGAACTAAAGAGACAGCAGGGAGAAGACAAAATATGAGCCCTTCTGAGGCATCGTCAGAGGTGGGTGAGAGGCAGCCTGGAACTGAGAGGAAATGGACTGCCCATTTCAGAGATGGCCAGATTGGAGCTGCAGCTGTCACACAGGTGGAAAAGGAATTATCTAAGACAAGAGATTTGATGCACCAAAGGGAAATCCTTAAACAAATACTAGAAAAGGCAAAGGAAGAGCATGGCAGAGGCACACGTTGGCAAGATGAACCCAGAGCTCTTGCAGATCTGAAAAGGAAAAATGACCCCATGGGTAGAGTATGAAAGCACAGGCTTCATTTTATGGTAATACAAAATTATCTGGCTAAAACTCCTGATGGAGGCTTTCAATCAGGAGGAGAACCCACCACAGTTGGGTGACATGTGTCCACAGGAGAACAAGGAGAAAGCTCTGACGGTGGTAGGTTGTGTACTTTAAATGCCAGGATGTGGACATGTGTATGTAAATTGTCATGCTGGCATCAGGAAATGATGTTCTCCAAGACAGACAGCAGCCCAATCCTAAGAAGAACCCACAGGAGAGAAAAGGAGGAATGAAAAAAGTCAGTACTGTGTAATATCACTGTACATTTTATTTTCTGTATTACTCTGTGTTCCAGGAGCAAGAAAACATATTTTTCTGTATGCCAGTCATTATGATTATTTTCTCATTAGTGATGCAGGACCAAGGTTTTTGAAGTATGTTGTCACTTAATTCCCCAGTAAATTGAGGGGCTTAAGAAGGGATTTGGCTGTCTAGATACCTTTAGAAGTCTCTACTTTCAGCTAAAAATTTTTGAAGCCTGTTTCTGTTCACTTCAGCAAACTGTGAACTGGGCCTAAGTTCATCTCCTTGATAATCTATTTTATCAGTTTTAGCATTCATGGCTGTTATTAAAAAGGCAAATCATAAAAACAGTATTTCATTCTTTTCAGTGCTTAAGGTAATTGATGACAGATAACACCACTGTTTCGTTCTGACATGTACCTACTCCTCCTTTGAAGAAATGAATCTATGTCAACTCTACAAAGTTGCTAGGACAACATGAGGGAACTTAAGAATTCTTCTCCTCGAGGAGCAGCACTTTTCTTGCTGCTGCATTAATTACATTACTCTATATTTGTCGCAGTTCAGGAGAAAAGTGACGATTAAGATATGACACTTCTCTGGAGAATTGCCGCTTTATTTAGGGACAGTGTGAAGTTGGGGCTGCATAATCAAACTGAAATGGAGACCCTTGCCACACTGTGCTATCAATTATGCTTTCCATCAATGCCCAATTTAGGAATTATTGTAGCTTTTGGTTCTGAAGTGATAGGAGAAATTTTGGCAACCGAGGTTTGGTTTTAAACAGAGCACGAGAATCAGAAATAGTTACCTAGATTGTATGCTTGTGCAGGGAAATGTTGGATAAAGTCTTACTACCAGGCATACCTGTAAATGTTCTTTGAACTTCTTTTCCCATTGTAAAGTGCCAGTTCGTCACAACTGTGATTGTTCAAAAACCACCTTTCCCAGCTTGCAAAATGTATACACCTTTTTATGATTTATCAAAATACCCTGTTTAACTCATTTGATTTCTGAAATCAGCTCCTTGTTTTATTTCACTCTTTTGCGAAAGAATGATTCATTTCACCTTGGTCATCTTTGACATCTATGACAGTGTTTTGGATAGAACAAATGCGAAATATTCTGAATGTTTCAAAAGAGATTTCAGGTGATTAGTTGGAGAAAATGTGTGGATTCTTAACTTTCTTACCAATGTGGAAAAGAACAAAAAATCCTAAAGGTGGGTAAGCTCACTTATTGAACAACCCTGCCCCTCTAAGACTATAGGCAGTCCTGTCTGAACTCAGGAATTGTGCTGAGTGCTGAACATCACTCTCAATCTACACAGGTATAATCTATACACCTGTGACAGTAGGGGGGTACCTTAATTTATTGCTGGGTTAGGCTGGCAGATAACTCCTTCTTCACAGGGAGCAAGGGGAAAACAGGAAAGGATGTACATTTAGACGATTCGAGGGTGAGTCTTCTAAAACTTGAGGCATTAAAGCAATTAAATTAACTTCTATCTTGTTTGATTATAATTGAAATAGCTGTAAAATAATTAAAATATTTTTTTTAGCCTGAAGCATTGATAGTCCAGTACTTGAAAAAGAAAGGGCATCAAACAGAGGGCGTGAGCAGCAGTATCTGAGTCAGAACAAGGTATTTTTTTTCTCAGAATCTTGCTCTATTTTCTCTGCACTGCTTAATATGTTATAAGGCTTATCATGGTATCCATGTGCACTATTCTTTTCTGAATGTTGGATTTTATTTAATTGCCATCATATGATATTGTATCTAAAACGTCCTCAGTGTTAATTGTGTAGAGGGAGATGATAGGATATCACAAATATTTAGAAAGGTCAAACACACAATCTATGAAGATCAGTACAGCTCTGTGAGCAGACACTAGTTTACATTTTTGTACTATTACTTCATTGCAAAATGAGCCCAATTACTATATTATGTTTACCCAGTTAACAACAGGAGACAAAAAATCAGCACTAGGCAATATACTTGTGCAGTTAAGGTAGTCCTGTGGAAAAAGGAGCAAAATGATCTTTGTCTTTAATTTGCTTTGAGCCAAAATTGATTTTGTTTCCTTATGTTTTCAACTTGCATTGTGAATTCAAATGACTACACAAATTATACGTGAACAATAAATTTCATGAATCAGAAATCTAAAATAATATTTTAAGGTCGTGTGTGAAGTTTCATACAAACATAGGAAACTAGCTTTGTGCTCTTAGTTCTGTCTTACCAATTTGGGATGCAAGACAGGCCCTTCAAAGTCTATTTCAAAATAATATCTTTGCTTACTTTGGTATTTAAGAGTCATAGGCTTTGATAGAAGACCCAGCTTCAACAATTCACTAAGTAAATATGTTTTCAATATTTACAAAATTTCTGTCTTTAAATTCTTTGAACATGTGTGCTGATAAATTTAATGTGTTACTTCTGAGAAGCTTTGGATATTCTTATGTCATGAAATCATTTCAACAGATGGTTAATGTATAACCCCAGACTTTCAGTGGATATCAGCAAGATGTGCTAGACTAGGTTAATCCTTGGCTTACATCTGCTGAATCAGATTTTACAAGGAAGAAATGGATCTGTGTTATCTACCCAATTCTGGTGTTCCTGTAAGCAGTTTATGTATGTCCAGTATTCCTATGCAGTTCCACAAATACTTTGAGTCATGGATACATTGTAAATTTAATTTTTTCACTGGAAGTTATTATTTTATGTGTTCCTCTTCAAAGACTTGTACTTATATCCTGCATTTTTTACAAATAAAAAAGGAGACCTGCAACATTAATGGCACTTGCAGATAACATGAAATTTGAAACAGACAGGGAAATAGTCAACCAGGAAAATGAAAGCAGTACAGAATACCTGCAGAAAACAGACAAGAGTTGATTCCATATGGTCAAATACAAGAGAAAAAACAAATAGACCAAACAATAGAAAACTCAGTGGTAGGCAGAAATTTTATACTAAGCACTGAATGGCAGTGTTTATAACAATTTTAGTTATTTTATGATTAGATTTCTGTATTGATTTCCATATCAGTACTCATGCAACTTGAAAACATTACAGAAATTATCCTCACATTTATAACAAAATACATTGTTTTATAGCACCATGTCATTGTTTTATAGATTTTACAGCTGAGAAGCTGGCACATGTAGGTGTATTCTTCAGAGAGCAGGACATTCTCAAGAGAAGCAATTTTCTGGCTTAAACCAGACAAGCTGTTCCAAGAGGCATTTATCAAGTGAAGCCATGACAGTTCTTCCAGACTGAAGCACAGAGAGGTCCTTTCTGGCACATCAGGAAAAGAAGTTGTGTTACTTAGTTCTGATATGAATTTTAACCATAAAACTGTTCAGACTCTCTACAAAAAAATATAAATGGACTGTACAGTGAATTATGGGAGGAAAGATCTTTTTATGTCTCCAGTAGTAAAACATGAGGATATTTAACCTTGGACTGAGAAGATATTCATGCTTTTTTTGTGACTTTTTGGGACCAGAAAACTTCAGTTTTCAGTTTTGGACATCACAATATCAAAAATAGTCAGACCGTTTTTCAGTAACTAAAGCAAAAACAAAAAGTCTGGAATTAGCAGAAGAAATGAAAAATATTTATGCTAAGGAGATTTTGTGATACTTGGCACCTAAATTAAACATGCATTTCAAATTGCTAAACACTCAGCATTTCCTATCCTTAAACCTAATGTAATGTTAGTTTATATTTGTCAAATAACACTCTATCACTATTGTTATTCAGTTTCAGCAGAAGGATTGCCACAGACTTCAAGGTAGCCACGATTTCTGCTGCAAAGTTAGCAGGAAAAGGCATTTACCCATGGAGGAGGCAGTGGCTTTCTGGCTAGAGCACTTTTTGGGTTCATGAGTGTGACCTGACCTGATATGCCCAGTTTGGAGCAGAAACTTGAATTGAAATCTGCTTTGTTCAGGAAGTGGGGCATCTGAGTCATCTTCCTACAGGTATTCTTTCTTTCAGCCTTTCTTCTTGGCATTTTTCAACTTTGTGTTAAAAATGTACAGTTACTTTTCAATACCATTTTATCTCTGAGGAATTAGAAAGGAAATCATCTGCTGTTCTTTTTTCCTCCACAAGAACTAAATTTGATTTGCTCTATTTTAGGTCTACTTGTAAGAAAGCTCACAAAAAAGTGTTTAAAACTTAAAAAAAAAAAGGGTTGGCCTCACTGCTGATTAATATTCATTCCGTTCATTCCCACTTTCTTGCCTGGACCTTTTTGTCACTGCAGAGAACAGGATTCACTACTATAAGTGACATGCCATGCTCTCTCTTGCTCCCTCCCCTTTCCAAGAGCATTGAGCTGAACTTCAGCTCATGGTTTAGGACTAGACTGTCAAAATGCCTCATAGTGATATGGATAAAAACATGGGAAACAAGGACAGCCTTGTGCCCCCAGGGACTGATCAAGAACACGAACTGTACTATCCTAGAGACAGCTCAGAGCAGCCCCACAGAAGCTGGTCCCTCACCTCTGGGAACCTGTCTCAGCAAGGAGAGTCCTGAGCAAAGGTTGTTGTGCAGGGATGATGATTATGGTCTGTTTGCCATATCAGTCAGCATTTCAAAATCTTTTGTTGCTTTAAAGAAAGGCAAAGGAATGGGATAAAAATTTTCACCAGATGGCAGCCTCGCAGATGAGAAGGTGCTGCCTTTTCTCACTTTGTGATTTGTTGAAAGCTGCCTATTCTTGCTGTTTTAATTTTGTCTTGTTGGCATGTTCCCAGTGAACCTGTTTTCCCCATATGTGAATATTCTCTTTTCTAAACCAAGGTAACACAGTTGGCAAATATTATTGCATGTAAAGGGCTCGTTTCTTTTTCTCTTGTGTTCAATAGTACTTGTTTTTTCTATCAAACATATTTTTATATGCAGTCCCTCAAAAGACCGACATAAAAGCATACATTATTTGACAAGTTTGTTCTTGTGTGTAAATAAATGCTCAGGTATTTTTCTTTGTATCTAGGGCAAATGGTAGGTGTAGGTCACGTTTCCTGTCTTTCCAAGACCTCAAGTCAGTAAATGTATTCCCAGAATCCTGAGATTAATTTTTCAGCTGTTTTTCTACATAAGTGGGCTATTGCCACATGATGGGTATGCATCACAGAGTGTGGTCTGCTTATTTATTTGAATAAAGGGAAAATGAACTGAAGTTTATCCCATTGTATATAGAAAGAGGGAAGACATAGAGAAAGTAAAGATTGGTTTGTCACAGATCTGACCTTCTATATCACCTCTTGCCTAGTAAAGAGGCACTGGTACAGTGTAAAATACCCAAAAGAAGATAGGCTGGCTATGCTTGTTCTGCTAAACAAAGTTGTAAGGGCCTAGGTTGTGACTTTGATGGCAAATGACATGGCACTCTTTGCATCCAGCTTTTTTCCCTCCCCAGAGTGGCCTCCTCTATTTCCCAACCTGGATATTTTCTGACAGATTAGTAGTTAGGATAGGAGAAAACTGTACTAGAGAAGCCAAAGGTTTGGCAATATGAACAATCATGGCAACCTTGGTCTGTCTTCTTTTGTTATTATAGGTGTAGCCTCAAACCCAACTGATTTAACTTAGACCAGATGGAATGTGGTTTAAAACCACTTAAGATGTATGGATAGAAACCAACATATTCATTCACATTTTAACTCGGCTAGAGTCCTGCTTAAGTTCTTCTGCTTAAGTCTTGTTTCTCTTTCATAAGGAGAAAAGGAAAGGCCTCTTAGAATAGCTATTAACTCTCTCCTTGTGGAAATTCACAGAAGGATAGTAAGGCTGGGTTCAATTTCTTCCTGGACTGACTAATTTGAAAACACATTTGCTTCCAATTTGGAGGAAGGAGATGAAGAATTCCTTGTCTGAAGGTCATGCTTTGCAGCCAGTCTTCTTTGTATTAAACAATTACCTATTGACTCAGAGAAGGTGAGAAAATAAGAGAACAGACAGATAGTATTTGGAAACAGGGTGGTGAGCCTGCTTGGTTGGATCTGCAACTGAAACATGATGACCAGTCCTGTCTATGCTTGTAGTCATTTGTGATACACAGAAAATCAATAATAAAGCTGATTTATGCACCTCCTTCTGGAGTATGATCGTAAAAGGTGTGACTTTGACAGCTTACAACTAGGTGACTGTGTACCTGATTGTCAACATGAATGTTTGTCTCTTCTTCAATAGAAATGGATGTGGGAAATGGGACCATTGTGTTCTACTGATACTGATGACTTGTGATCAGGAGTTTATTTTTCTGGGTCACTGTGAACATTTATCTGAATTCTCATCCAGAGAAGTATATATTTATGCTATATATAAATAATCATGGAATTGATTTTCTGACTTCAGGCGTCTGCACGTTAACCAATATTTCTAAAAAGAATCTGTTTTTTATTTCATTTAAACAACTTCTGTAGACATTTAGTGTAGAGAAAATAAAGAGATTGAGAGATGTGTTTTCTTTTTCTCATTAATTCTGTTAGACACAAGAAGACTGGAGAGTAATTAACATATTGATTTAGAGTAAATATAAATTAACCTCATCATTTCTTACGTGAAAGCTTGGGGAATAAAAGCTTGATAATAGTGCTAGAAAAATGTTCTGATATTCCACAGATATAAATTTTATGATCAAGGAATGGGAAAGAGAAGGAGGGTTATACTTCAAGCACTGACATTCTCTTTCATCTAACAGGTTTCATCTTTCTAGCTTTCAACATCAAGAGTTAAAGACAGACCCTAACGACTGTGATTAAGATATGCCCGCTTATATCAGGGCTGAAAGTTGTGCCTGGTTATTTGAAGGGGAATAATAAAATCCACATAACTGTATTTTACTTGGCTAGAGCTCTCCTTGTGTTAACTGACATACTGCAGAAAAGTTATGGGGTAATGAAATTTTATATCAGAGCTTTTAAACATAAAATGAGTGTAAATTACTGAAAATTTATGGTTCATTTATTCAACTACCGTAGTGTTATTCTGGCCAAGATCAAACATTTGGCTAGTGGACTAGAATTTTTCTTTTTTTTAGAGGACGAAAGAAATCAGTAAGAAATAGTGTTGTTCTCAGAGTTGTAGTCAGCATGACCTCTGTCTTGTGGATTCTTCTGTTCAGCTATAAAAGAGTCATGGGGCTTGGTTCTGAGCCTACAAAAAAAAAAATCTATTTGCTTCAGTGGAATCAAGAAGGAGCAGTAATTTTTTACTAGCATATTCAAGCACCACATGTTAATTAACATGGGACTTAAAGGGACATGTACCTGGAAGATTAAACCATAAAGTCTAGTCTCTAAATTATTAAATATTCAAAATATCTCAGTCAGAGCTGCAGTTAGGATGGGATTCACTTGGGGAAAAAATGCTCAGCCTTGCTCATTGGTGATTTCCAGCATCTAAGTATCTGCTGAAGATATAAGTCTGAAAACATAACAGTATTAATTAATTGGTAGATCTTTTGATTAGAATTTAAGAGTGACAAACTATCAGACTAAAGAACTGTCTAGCTCAGACTGTGTTTCTAGTGGATGCTTGGGGAAGGAGAGCAATAAAAAAGACAGGTGTTTCCCTGTTCTACCTTGTGTCTTGCACACATGTTAATCTGTCCCAAAACCATGGATTTTTAGCATTCAGTAGATTTATCCACTAACTATAGTGAATACAGAGTTTATGGAGATTACAAACCCCTTTGTGTGGATTGAGAGCAAAAAACAGCACAATCTTAGTTTCCATTTCTCTTCCTTCAAGGAAAGATACTCTATTTTGTTTTCTTGCTTCAATCTCTCAGTGCCTGCCGCCTTCCTCGTTAGATATGCAGGTGAAGTGATGGGAAAGGTTTTGACTTAGATCTTCCTCCTTCCTTCTGCCAGGAAGAAATTCACTGAATCATGTCCCAGATCAGGTTGAATTTGAATATCACCCCTAACAGACAGACAAGCGAAGCCTTATCACAACATGTACTGACTGTGGTGGTGATGAGGTGATAGAACTACGACAGTGAATCTTCTGGGACTGGATTATCCAGGTGTAGAGCATCCTTGTACCCTAAGTGCTGATGTGTGATGGAACGAAAACTTGAGAGAGAATTTGTATTGCAGATTGTGTAAATTGGCAATTCCAAGGCCAGAAAAAATAAAATTATCTATGGTATGGCACTTCAAGACTTGGGTACAGCTTGTGCCTATCCATTCTGAAACTTCTTGTGTACTTCAGATTCAACAAAGTGAATATGGTCGAGTACATGCAGATGCAGCCACGTAAATCTCTGCCCTCAAAAACAAAACTTCAGCCCAAGCTGAAGCCATATATCTAAAATAAGGGAAGGTGCTCTTCCTGTCCTAGCTCTTTGCCTGATGTACTTCAGTGAAGTTAAATACAGCTCTGTAGCCAAATGAAATAAATTTTTGGCGTGCATGAATAAGGATATATGAAGGGGAAAATATTTTTATTTGTCTACTCAAGACTTGTATAAACTCTCCTAAAAATTGAATTTGATTAAATGTCAAAGCCAATTCACATGGGATCAGAAGCTCTACATTTTAAAGGAAGTTCATGTCAGGATAAACCTCCTTTCAAAATATTGGTACAAACCTAGCACAAAGGTACAATTTGATTCCCCTTCCCCTGGACTTATCCTGTCTTGACTGGACAGGACGTGGTGGCTGCTCTCTAACTACTTCCAGGCAGTGTTTCCTAGCAGGAGAGCACTGTGAAAATGTCACAAGCAATCATAATATTTGCAATCACTGGCACTATTAGACATGCAGCATTTATTAAGGAACGTTAAAGAACAGCAATAAATGGCTTTTGTGCAGTTTGAGATCTGGCTGTACCAGAAACAAAATATTTATCACATCAAGAGGTATTATTGACTGAACGTATACCAGAAATAAACATGCCTTATTCTAATAATTTGTTGGCCAGGTGTGAGCCAGAGCTAGCCTTAGATCAGTTCACTCTTGTAGATCAGTGGCTTTCAGTGCTTCTTTACCTTTTCCTCCCCACTCAGACTCTTTTCCAAACTGTTTTCACAAGGTCTGCCAGAGCAACCCTCATCCGTGTGCTTGTAAAAAGGCCTTTTGTGCATCTTTTCTGTTGGAGTCATCCCCAGACACTAAGGCAATGAAAATATTGTAGATACCATGTTATGTAACAGTGGCTCTCCAAGCACATGCTGTGGAACACATGAAGAAGCTCAGTGGCAAGCTGGTTGCCCTGATGGTGCTGGCTCCTTCTTGGTTCTACTCACTACCAAGATGCTGAAAAACAGCTTAGAGTAGGTTGCTAAGAGTAGTTTTTTATTGCTTTGCAAAATGGAAATGAAAATTGGTAACCAGGTTCATTAAACTGGACAGAGGTGCTAGGGATTCACCATGGTTAATTGTTGTTTGTGATGATTAACATATGAGCTAGCTCCCCTAAATTCCTTTTGTAATGAATGGAGAACAGTAAACACTTTAAGTGTGGGATGAAAGGAAATGTATGCCAGAAGTGCCTGATTTTCTCCATTAACTGTGAATGAACAGTATTGTGCCTGGCTCGGGTGTAGCTGTCCCTATCACAGGGGATAGCAGACCCTGTCTCTGTAGCTACTTTGGAGAAACAACTAATATATATTTCCTCCCTGAAGGCACACTAAAGGAATATGAAGAAGCTAAAAATCACTTAGAACAAAACAGTGACATTCTCATGCAATGAAAATGCTTGCAAAATTCTCTACAAGCTCACTAATGTCCAGAGTATATCTATTCAGGTTAAGTTGTGTAAACAAAAAAAATGAATCTAACCAAAAATTAGTCTTAGTGCTGTTTTGTTTTTGATACGAATGCTGTAAAAGCTGCAGCAGTTTTAGAATCCAAACACTTTTTTTTATTAAAATACAGTTTCAAACCCACTGGTACATGATTTATTGCTGCATAAATTAAGCATTTCATCATGAGATGCTGTACAGAAAGGATTGCTAAGTTTTGCCAGTTAAAGCTACCCACTGATGTGATCTGTGACTAGACCAGAATTTATTTTGGATTAGGAGATAATATTGGGATCCATTTTCAGGAAATACCTGTATTTCTCCATGCAGCAGGAGACTGGCTTTTTGAATATCCTTTTCCCCATAAGCAATGCAAAACAGTCTAAGGAAAAATCAAGTTTGTGAGAAGTGCTTAATTTTTTCTTTTCAATACCATTTTTAATACCATAAATGTTTGCAGAGAGTTTTATTCCCTGCTTATTATAAATGCTGATCAATAAATCAGTGTTTATAAGTCTCAAAATCCTACAAATAAAGGTCTCAAAGGAATATAATACAGGTATTATGCCCTTACTGATTATTATCTCTGTGTGGGTTTTTTCCAGTTAGTATCTGAAAACAGGTTAGTTTGTTACACAGGCTGTTTCTAATGTATTATTTTCTTGGTATTTTATATATATATATGTGTGTGAATATGTATATGTGTGGGTATAGGTAGTTTACTTAGAAATGCATAGTAAAGTATTTGTTCTTAACTTCCTTGTAGCTACTGGCTGACTTTCAAACAATCACAGGACAACCCATCATAAAATTCTTGATTTATATTATGATTATAAGAGCATCTTTGCCATTTGAATACATTTGCTGTATGCATTATGTATACAAATGTATGTATATTATGAAATACATTTATCTATTTTCTCTACTTGTGATATTTTTTGCATATTAGTCCAGGTTTCTGTGAGCAGCTTTTTAAGGGGAAGTTCTGGGCACCCAAATGAAATAGATGAAATTAACCCTATTACAGCTTTTTATTTGTGCTAAGCAGAGTACAAGGTATTTGCTGTATTGCTCATCAGATATCTTTTTAGCAGACTAAAGATTGACCAGTATTAGACTATTACAGCTGTCCAGGAACAAAGTCAAGTTATTTACAGCCCCTGCATTATCTGCTGCACCTGAAGTAAAGCTATTTGGAAAGCTACAGCAGTTCTGCAGTGGGGTTGTTCTGCCACAAGCAGTGTGGAGGTTGTGTGTGGGCTGAACAGGGAGCACTTTGGGGTTTTGCTGAGACATGGAGAAACCAAACAGGAATATTGAAATGAAACAGTAGTCCTTTCTTCCCTTCCACCACCCTGGCAAGAAAACATGAAATACAAAGAGTTTGAGCATATTGTACTCTGCACCTCTTACAGTGAGTTCACACAAGCACAAAGCTTCTGTAAAATTCTCTCTTCTGCAGCAGAAGGGCTTGGCACGTGTTTGCTCTGTTTCACTGGCATGTGATGTCAGGCCAGGAACCATCAGAGTCCAGAATGTAGCTGGGCAGTGTGAACCACCTCCTGCCTCGCATAATAGAGCCCTGTGCACAGGCAGAAGCTAGGAACACCGTGTCCGTGCTGTGGAAGCAGTCTGAGCAGAAGAAACCCAGGTGAAAATACGATCTTTTATCAGCTGCAGGCTGTTGTCATGAGTGACAAAAGCAAATTCGCCTGGCTTCTGTGTCTGGCTGGGAGCGAACAACACTCGAGCCTGACAGAAACATTAAGAATTGCTGTTTCTCTCAGCATGGGAAGGATGTGGCTGGTATTGGTGTAAGCTGGTACCCGCAGCCTGAACTGAAGAGCCTGGGAAGTTCCTGCAAGTTACATGCAGTGCTAGTGGGACCTCAGAGCAGGGATGTGTTACAGCTACAGAGAAAATGGAAGTTGTGCACATGTAGGGAGAAAATCTGTTCAGCCGCCTTCAAAAATGCACTGAAGAGGTGAGATTGAACCAGTTATCTACTGGCACTGATGGAGGGAGCCCTGGCTTGCCATTTAATTTTCATCTTTTCAGTCCTATAGCACTGAGAAATGCAAGCTGACAGCACAATACAGAGAGTTCTTGGAGGCTTAATGTGTTAGTGTCAAATGAAACAAAACCTGAGATTAGCTTTTTAAAGGATTTTGTATGCTACAGATAGGAGCTGAAAGGCTTTGATAGATCAGCTCTGTTGCTTTGGGGGAGGAAAGGGGGAGATGAGCATTAAGGCAGAATAGTGATGGAGCAATCAAATGGATTAATGGACAGTAACCATAAAATGGTGCATTTGCCTACATAATTAGTACCTGCTTGGGTTACAGAAACTCAAGGTAATTGACTGAGGCTGCAGATCACACTGTAAGCTGAAAAGGTTAAAAAATACATTTATAAGACATAGAAATAGAAATAGAAAAACTAGAAATCGTGACAATGATTACTAAATTCTAGATTTGCTGGTCCTTTTTTTCCACTTTTTGATCTGTGTCTCTTTATGTTATATAAATAAATATTCATTTAGCCAGAAAATATATTGTCATATAGAAAAAATCTTTCAATTGGTGTGAAGGAGAGAGACCAAGGGTTGATGACTGTGCCTATTAATTACAACATTTCCTGTAAAAAGACTTAGAAAAAAAACTCATGCAGAGCAGCTGGGTGGCTGGGCTTGCATCCTTGAAGACTGTACCTGAAGTCTCTTGCCCAAGATATTGGTGGAGTTGCTGTCTTTTAAATTTTAATGAAAGAGAAGAAAATTATTTTAATAGCAATTAGTTTTGAGTCACCCCATCATAGAGGCTCAGCTGGCAGACGTGAGCAGGAATCTTCCTGGAGTAGCAGGGCAGACCAAGGAGAAAACTCATTTCTACCACCTGTTGGTGAGGACCATGATGCAAATCAAGGCAGAAACTCAGATGATCAGAGAAAAAGTTTGTCTATTCAGACTTGAGATGGGTCTCCATGTCAACAGGGGGGTCTCCATCCTGTTAATGAGCCATTCTAGAGCAATGGAAATGTCTCTTAGTAATGCCATTTCTGTTTAAGTGACGTTTATGTTTCATAGGTAGCTTGGATGTTGACAAGTAGACTTCTTCCAAGCCAAAACTGTTTTGTTAGAAAATCCCCAGGCACTGATAATAATGACAGCACACACTGAATTACTTACTATGGGTGTCTTCTGTGCCATGCCTTAGCAATCTTCTCCTGAGCAGCTGGTGGTTTCACCAAGGAGTGGGTGCCCTGGCACGGGCTTCACAAGTCACCCTGTGGGGAAATTGAGATTTTGTAAAGGCTTCTACATCTTGGTGCCTGATTATACACAGTGAAAGCCTGTGCTGAGCAGATGGCTTTCCAGATGCCTTTGATTTGAAGAGCTGAGACTGTCTTTCTGGAGGATGGACTCTTCAGTAGTATTTATATGGTCTGAGAAAACACCAGGGAAACTGTTTTTGGTTATGCTATTGCTTCTAGAGTACCTATGTGCTTCCAAAAATGCCAGCTATGCTGGTGACCTCCACCTAAGTCCATTTCTCTGGCTGCATACAGATAAGGAAGGGATGCATTTACTCCCACGCAGGAGAACAATTCCATTTCATTTCAGTATCACTTAATTTTTCATAGTTCTTCTGGTAAAATTGGGATATTTTGTAGAGATTGCTATCTGGCTTAAGTAGTTAACAGATGATGCCATTTACAAGATTCATAAAAGCTTAACCCGGGAAAATACCACAATGAATAAAATAACCTTTATTGCATTTAATTTTCATTTGATATTTACTTTTCTTTCTTTAACCTTTATTTGTCCTGAAGTCCAGAGCTTCAGAGCTAGTTTACACTTAAATATTTAATCAGAAATCCACAAATCTGGTTCTTACATAACTTTGTTAACTGTCAAACAAGGTGATATGTTTTAATAGGATGCCATAATTTAGCAGACACCATGAGCAAGCCAAGGTAGCACAAGCAGCTTGTGTGTTCTGAGTACTTGCATGTGATGATTTCTGAGGGCTTGTCTGCAGCAGACCCCCAGCCTCCACTGGCACTTAATACCGATTTAATTAAAAAGCATTTAGTCCTTCTGTGAACACAAATTTGGAATTGAAGTGGCCTTTGGTCAGCTTACCGTGGATGTTAATTATGCTAGATTGAAATAACATTTTAATCCCAATTAAAATACAGATTTCCTGCCCCGGGAGTTTAATGTGAGATAGTTTCCTGCTGTAGTTGTGCGCTGCATCCAGCACATGGACGGCTGCACCAGTTACTGCTGTGTGAGTTAAACAGAATTAGAAATGCAGAGCTAACCAGATGCAACTGCCTGTGTCCATACCCTAAGAGATAAACAGTGGGTAAGAGGGGTAAATTATCTTCCATTTTCTTGGTTGTGGAAAGATGCACGAACACAGATACAAGAATTGTTAAAGTTCAGCTTTAAATTCACAGCATCTTACCCCTTGTACCTCACCTGTGTGTTGAAGCCTTCAATGATTTAGATTGACTTTCTTTACTGCTCCCAAAATGATGAGTTTCATTGCTCTCATTGTCTGTTACTTTGTTTGTTTTCTTTGCAAGAAAATGTTATTTCAAATACCTCCTTTTGGTTATTTCCCCTAACAAACAATTGTCAGTCAGATACTGGCTGAAATGGACAGGCTGTCCCAGGAGAACACAGCTCCCCTGGAATTTCTGCATTCAGACTTCTGTCTGCACTGTCACTGAGGGAGCCTGGAATTGCTTGGGCACTGAACTTGGACAGAAGCAGTCCCAAAACAGAGCAGTGCAGCTGGCACCCAGCTCTACTGGCTAGTGGCAGTGAACTACCAGCTCCTTTTTTTAGCATAGCAAAACCCCCATCTGTTTCCAAAATAAAATATACTCAGATAAAATGCTGCTCTAGCAAATTTGATGTAAGTGTGGCATAGCCATGAAAATTCTCTTTGAAAATATTCATTTCTTTAGCAAGACTGAAAAAAATTGTATTTTGAAATATAAGCACTCCACAAGTCCTTATTTTAGTTCTGGAACTTCATGTTGCTATATGTCATGGTCACTTTTTGTTTGAGTCCCTGTATGTGTTGTGGTAGCTGTGAAATGAGCAGGCACCTGATTCTTTCAAGGTTGTTCAGTCGGTGCAGGAAAACCTTACAAGCCTCTTTAGTAAATAGATTTTTGAAAGAGCATCTGTGTAAGTTATGTCTTTTGTTATCAAACATCAAAGTATTTTAACTCCATGATGGTGTGCAAGGGGTAGCCACAGCTGTTTTTTGATGTCACTGCAAAATGAGATCAATGGCAATGTCTTCAGCTAAAACTAGATACCATTTTATTCTAGTTTCTCCACTCCTATGCGGGATAAATCAATGCTACCTTAAATAAAGGTAGTGAAGTTTCAGTAGCAGGAAATAATTTGAAAATGGTGATGGTGGAGTCCAAAATGTATACTTCGTGTTTTGTTTGAGAGATGCAATAGAGAAAGACAGTAACCCATCCAGTTGTCTTGCCCATCCATAACTGAAGACTTTCCATGAAACAGCTGATTTTGGCGTTTCCTTAAATAGTCCTTTGATGTTTCAAGCTTCCCATCTTTTACTCTGGAACAGAAGGGACTGTGTATAGTTTTAGCTTCCCAGGTATATCTGGAGAAACAAACACAACTATTTCTCAGAATATTCTTATGTTATAAAGCACCTGAGTTGCACAGAATGTAGTTATTCACTGGCAACTGGTCAAAAATACACAGAATATTGGAAAGTTGACAGAAAAAAAAGTGGCAACAGCAGTGATAAAGGTAGAATGAGCCAGCATTATGCAAGTAGTTAAAGGAACAACAGGAACATTAGGAAACAGAAAGGAGCTGAAACATCCAAGAAAGAAAGCTGGAGAGACCAATAAGACATTAGTAAAATTGTAAATGGCTTGAAAATTGAGATGAATTTCAGGAGTGTATGTAAATAAGTTTTAGTGGTCTGTTCTTGTCTTTCTTTCTTTAGGCAACACTTCCACTAGATGCACTGAATAATGCCTTGTCTCTACCAGTGAGTGTATTTGTCTAGCATGATACATAGACATCCTATGCAAAATAAAAGTCCAAAGTTTTGCAGCTACTCGGGTCATCGCACTGTCCATCACTGGGACTGCACATGCAAGGACCCAGAAAGCACTGGAACTAAGTTCTCCACTGTTTTATTCTCTTCAGTTGACCTGCTCGTATTGTGGTTGAACTCAACCATCTTCATTCCACAGATCTTGTTTTGAGGAGTCTGGGCTGTTTCGGAGGTGGTGACACTGCACCCAGGGAGAGGTGCAACGCTCTTTGTCCTTGAGGAAGACAAAGGTGAATAAGTAGCACTGGGGTAATAGTTTTCTTGTTCAGATATGAAGTCTACTGTGCTTCAGGTCAGCTCTAGGAATCAATCTCAAGAAGGCAATAGTTTTTCTACTGCATGATACTAAATTTCAGGTTTAAACTCCAGTAATAAATGTTTTCTGTCTCCCACCTCCCTCTTTTTTCTTTTCTTGACAGTCTCATGAGAGATCTCCATCTTCTATATCTGAGTCTCACAATGCGAGAAACAGCAAGGACTTTCTGGGGTGTTAGAGCATAATGAAAAGGATTATTATGGGCTGCTGCTGTTGTTTCTCTGTTAATAAAGAATTAGCTATTTGAAGCAAAGGACATTGTCTGGAGTTTCACTATGCAACAAAGTTATCAAGGAGAAATAATGTAGCAGACAATGATTATTTCATAACTCATACAGAAAGCTATGATTAAATCTCATGATATGATTTATTGAATTCTGAGAAGAAAAAAAACTAAGGCAGGATAGTAGAATAAGGAGTAGTGAATGGGCCCTGATTTTCAGACAATAAGAAGCTGCATCTGTGCTTCTGCCTCGGGTGTCAGACTCGGTCATCTCACAGATATACACTCGTTAGTGTCATTAAAGAGAAAATTAAAAGTAATTTCCAGTTTTTTCAGTATGGTGGCATTGCATTTAAGGAAGCTTATGACTCACACTCTGTTTATTTCATCAGGGAGCCTGACATTTAGAAGGATGTATTTAGTAAGAGTGGTTGTATAGAGGAAGAAAATTCATTTCTCTTAACTACGCTTATCTTATATGTTAAGTGCCAGCAATATGTTTAGATCCAAGTTGGAGATGAGGCATAATTTTCTTCTCAGTCATGCCTCTGTTAATTAGCAGTAATTCTAGTGCAGCAGCAAAGTGACTTGGTAAAGTGACAGGGAGTATGAGCTTTCCCTTCATATGTTGTTGCTTCTATTTGCAGCAGCCAAATTTTGATACATTTATTTACATTAAACAGAACCTTAATGCATTAGACACACCAATGAAAGGTTTTATTTAGCATTGGAGAACTATAGCTTTTGCCTTAATTTTTCATTTATTATGAAACTAAACATCTGTGGAGACACTAACTAGAAAACACAATTTCAGTCATTTCTTGTGGCTTGGCAATAAGCGTTGTCAGCCTTGACTCTTTCAGTTGCACGTCAGGCTGACGTTTTCCTACAACAAAGGGGACATTTCCTTTTCCTTTTAAAGATTTAGCTTGTACTTTTCTCAGGAATTCTTTTATTATTCCAACAAGCAGCAAGGGCTGCAGGACCAGTTTGTTTCAGAAGCTTGAAAATCTCCATTTATGTGGCAGAGACACATCTTTTCAGCGGCAGAGAAGGGAGATGAATGCCAAAGTGGGGATGGACAAAGCCTACTTTCCTGAGAGTATCATGTTTTCCCATTTGTCACATCTTGCAAGAGGAAGCAAATGTTTTTGCCTTGGCTTAGCTGTGTGATTTATTACACTTTCAGCTATTGTAGCAGTTTTCTAGCTGCTCTTTTTAGTGATTCTGAAATGGTTTATACTGATTCAGGGGAAGGAAATCTCTGGAATGTCTTCTGCTGCCTGGAAGTAAAACCAAACTCTCAATAAAAAAAGGACTGTATCTGTGGGATCTCTAAATGCAAGTGCAGATTTTGATGCTGCAGTGAGACCCAGGGCTGAGCAGTATTCATAACAGAGCCACGTGTAAAGTTTGTTTTAAATGTTTTTCTTTTTTTTTTTTTCCCTAAAATTTTCTACTTTCTAAAGAAAATGTGATTTTTTTCCCCATAATGGAAAACAGGCCATAGACTTTAACTAGCTTGGTTTTAATCTACTGGTGGGTCAAAGAATATCTTTCTAGCACACTAGGGAGAAACACAGGCACCGTTGGAAAGATGATGCAAAATAATAGCCATGTCAAAAGAAACAGCATAACCTTTTGCAGCACTATTTGCTTTCATTTCATGCGACCACAGCTTCTAGAAACCCAGTGCTGAGAGGACTTCTTGGTGTTACCTACCCACACAAACTTCGAAAACCTGCCTGCCGCTTTCAAGCTCACGTATCTTCAGGCCTCAGAAACTAATTTCAGCCAAACTACACAGTTCTACCCCAATTTTTGGCTCCTGATGGATTCATTGGCTCAGAAGAAAGGAGACATCCTCCAGCTTATTCTCAAGAACTGTTTTGAGTGACTTAGTTAAAAAGAAACAGTGCTCTGAGTTGCTGCTCCTTTGCTGGAACCCTTGACAACCATCTCACTTTACCCTACATTTTAACTCTGTTTTGTACAAAGAGTTATTAAATTATGTAAGAATCAGTCTGCAGTCCTTATAAGTTTCCACAAGAGTCACTTTGATTTTCACTCCCTAGTGATGTTCCTTTGCATTACAAAATCATAGTTTCTGCAGGCTCAGTTGTGTGTATGTTTGCAATTTCTTAATATGCATAGAGGTAGTGGGATCCCTTCTCATTTGGATAAATTAAAAAACTAAAAGGAGATGTTTCATGCCATCTCTACTGTACTGAGATTACTGCTCCAGGAGTGATTTGAAGCTGGGGGCAGTCTTCAGTGCAGCCCCATATAGCTGTGTTGACTTTGTAAGCCTGAACCTGGTTTTTTTTAGGTTCTGTCTGGAACAAAAGTTAGGCAAGAATAAAATTGTTGTCACCTGAGGTATAACAAAGAAACTGAAAATAAATAATCAAAGTCTGGAAAACTTTATGGAGTGGGATTGGGACCTTAATACAGCTAGGAGAGTGAGTGAATTAGTTTAATGGTAAACATTTAACACTGGAATTAAGACTGGAGGAGGATTGAGTTCTAAACTAGCTGGAAACTGCCTCAGTACATCAAGACATATTTTGGAAATTGAGAGCAGACTGAGGTTTGTGTGCTTGTGACAGCTTGTGAATCTGACTGCACGCCTGCTTTTCCTACATGGTGTAGATGAAGCCGTGGTGTCTGCACTAGGGGTTGTTCCAGGATAGCTATTCAGAGAATCAGATCCTCTAGTGAAATACCTCCATGTATTTATTCCATGCAGATCAAACTTTGGAAATATTTCTTGCTTAAACTATATTTTTCAGGATTTTTTTTTTTTCAGTGGAATGTATTCTGCCTGCTTGGTGCTGGCAGCATTGCTTGATTTTTTTTTTTTGCTCTGCCATATTGTGTTTTCAGCGTAAGACAAAAGTACTACAAAAGTTAGCAATAACAAAATATCTCAGTAGTGGAATGGCAAGTATGAGAGCCATTCCTTCTTGGCTGTCATCCACAGAACGTAGTTCACACAGTTAAGCATTTGCTATTTTTTATAGCTATTTTACAGTGTAGAGCAGAGAATCACATGTTTGCCTTGTAAAATTCGTACCTTAATTAGAAAAGCATGCCCCTTTGGTATTTTGGTTTAAGTTGCAAGGAAACCTACAATAAAGATTTTAGTCTGATTCCTCTTTTCTGGGGCAAGCAGCTAAATAAATACAGCCTAGCCTGACAATATTGAGGAATAAAAGTGAATCTGTAACTTACAGAGAAAATAACTCAGACTGAACAAATTTGTTGAGTAGTAGAAGGAGAACAGCTGTTGGACACTGCCTTTGGTTGTGCTGGTTTTTTTTTAATGGGAATGCAACATCAGATCAGTCTGCAAATACACAAAATGCAAATTAAAAAATACGTTTTATTAATTAAATATAACTATTGACAGGGACCGCAAATACAGGGAAAAGTATGAAGTCATAACTCTTCTTAAATAGCTTTCACCTTTAAAGACTTAGGGATATCTTATTTTGTGCTTGAATTTCAGGGAGATAATTCATTCCCTTCCCTAATCCCTTTCCTTTGGGATTGCACAATAACTATATTCCCTCCCTTTGCTGCCTCAACATACCAGCTACCTTATAGACAGAAATAGTAAAAATATGGTTTTGACCTGGTTGTCTTATAGTCACTGCATCTTCAGTATTAGACTTAAATTCCTTTTTTATGGGTGAAGAGAAAAAAAAAATCTTATATGGAAAGAATGTATTGCTGGTGTTCTTGAAATCTGAACAGTCTAATCAAAGAGTTATTACTAGCCCAGATCTAATTATCATAGAACCATAGGATGAATCAGGTCATCTAGTTCCAACCTCCTTGCCATGAATTTTTATAGGTTGAGAGAGAAAATAAAGAGATTAATATTACTACAGAAAAAGTCTAGTTCTAATACAGGTTAAATTGTTATAGCTCCCGGTTTCTACCCCTTCTCTACTGTTGCACTCAGCCCTGCACTCTCTCTGGGCCTGAGGTTGATGGCTTCAGTCCCAGGAGATGGTGATGCTGTGCTCAGTTATCATGTCCCAGGCCATTTTTGGGGACGGTGAGACACTGATGGTGGGGGTTTCTTCCTTCGCTTTGCCACCAGGAGCACAATGTTGCCAATTAGTTCTGCTTCACTCCAGAGCCTGCGGAGAATATCTGTAAGAACAGGTTTATAAATCTTCTACCATGCTTAATCCCTTTTTGGTGCCTTCACTGGCTGCAATTTCATGTTGTAGTCAGTATCCATTGTGTTTTGTACTGTGCAGTGCTGGTTACTTGCTCTTTGTTTAGTTATAACTGAATCACTTTTTGCATAGTTCCCAGTCCTTCCTGCCTTCAACAGACCAACATGGGCAGCTCATGTCCTGCAATGTCCAGGGCTGGCCTGTGCTCACTCCATTGTCATGTCCCACTTGTACTGCTCTGCATCTCATCTGGATCCCACTCAGATCACGTTGTGCCACATTCCTCTACACATCATCCTGGGTGACCTCTGCAATTATTGGTATTAAAAACACCCCAAACCCCAGCAATTGAAATGGGAGCTCTGAGGAGAGCTCCCATTAGCTTCCTACCATTCTGGTAGGAAGGTAGAGTGAGAGCAATGAAAGGGGTTAGGGCTGATAATTTCCTGGCCTGGGTGGAAGCTTTTGCTTTTGGTTTAACTGAACCTGATGACTTTGACTGAATCAGGTTAGGGAGCCATCAGCTGAGAAATTTGAAGCAAGTGATTTCAAAGGGTGCCAGTTTTTCCCAAGGAGGTGGTGGTGAGAAGCTACTGCTGAACCGGGGGAAGTAACCTTTTCACCCAGCTGAGCTTCAGCCAGGGCAGGGTGTAACCAGATCCTTCAGCTGAAATAAAAATGCATAGATATCTATCTTGGACAGGTAGCTGGGAACAAGATAGGGTGAGAAAATACAGATTTACTATGAAAAGCTAAAATTTCAGCATAGTGAAATTTGAAAATGAGTGGGAATTTTATAGAACAAAGATTTTTGTACCAGTATATCTCTGAGAATGATTGAAAAAAATTTCTTTTTCTTTTTCAGCATCTCTAAACAAATGCTGGGCAGGTTTCCAGGCAGAATCCTCTTCTCTCTGCATTTTACTTCATTTAGCTCCTGGGTGCTCCTGCCCTGCTCAGCACCACTTGTCAGCGCTGGAAGCTCTGCAGACAGGGAACATTTCTCTTTGTCAGTGGTTGTTTTGCTGCTTTTGAAGGGGCCATAGCACAGCAAGAGTTAAACTGCAGTCTCTGTCATCCACTCAGGTGTACTGAGAGCAATAAATATCGAAATTCAGTCAGAAAGGAATCTGAAGAGCAAGAAGTGTGTTCATGTAGTCTCTTCTTTTAAGATGTTCACCCATTTTTCTAGGGCTGATTTATTGCTTTTGAACCCATTGAACCATGTTGAAACCTAAATTCAGCATGAATTTATGAGGATGGGAACATACTTTCTTCAGTTCTCAGGTTTTTAAATGTCAATACCTCAATATTTTAAAATACAAATACACTATATAATATACTAATATATTTATGTCTAACATATACTATACAACTAAATACTGTATAGTATATAGTATATACTATATAGTATACTATACATTCTATGTAACTATATACTATATACTGTATAACTAAACTATATAACATAGTTTAAACATATTCTACTTTTTAATGTTTTAAAATTATTTTTTAATTTTGTGTAAGAAAATTAATTCCATACATGTATTATTGAGATGATTGCTTCAAATCATTAGTATTAGCCTTCAAGAGGTGAACTTTTATTTATGCTTTCATCATAATTACATTAAAGTGTCAACATGAGCCTCTTTGAATTAAAAATTTTAGATCATTCTTTAAGTAATATTTTTCCTGTTTTAGAGAAAGCTCTCCCAATAACAGGTGATATATGTTACCTCAACATGGAGAAAGAAGTGAGAAGTAAATTTCAGAAGTATTTATTAGATTAAAAAAAAAAAAGTTGATTTCCTATTTTGATTGCAAACATTCTTGATGTTACCTGGAAAAACCATATGACAAAAATTGCACTAAATGGAAGATGCTGTCTTTAATGTTTGTAAATTAATGTTTGTAAAATTAATGTTTGTAAAATTAATGTTTGTAAAATATGTCATGGTACTCTTGAACAACTTTTATAGTTATGTTGACAATGTAAAATACACATGCAAATGCATTTCCATTAAACATGAGTGGAGCCATCATTTGAGTCATCTGTAGTTTACCATATCTAATCAATAAAGCCAGGAAACTTTCTCTGCTTGTTGACCAACCTTTGCAATAGTGGGAGTCTCATGTTGGTTTTATGAACAGTGGTAACAGGAGGTGACTGCCAGGATGGTGTACAACTGAACCATGTTTTTCAAATCCTGGTAAAGTGCATGTTTGATGGGCACATGAGAAGTCAGGAAAACCAACTCTGTCTGGCACTGCAAGAGACACGTGTTAGGTTTCCCAGCCTGGCTAATTATCTGCATTTAGGGCACACCTGCCCTACTTCTGCCATGTGAGCCAGTGCCTGTCTGGTGCTGTCACGGGCAGGGACAGCCCGGGCAGCCCCAGCCCTCACGGCTCACACAGTGCAGGGCTGTTGGTTCACACTGAATGTGTCACAGCAGAGCTGAGCCGGGGCTAAATTAGTGTTTCTGCTCTGACAAATTGTTAAAAGCATTTCACTTACACGTGTACAGTGACATGCATGCTTTAGAGAACTGTACTGACACTTTGGGATTTAGTAGCTGAAGAATTAAGGAAAAGCAGATAATCAGAGTCCCTGTGTTCACCCTCTGGGATGCACTGCTAGCATGCTCTTTTTTTCCAATATTATGCTCTGGTTGGCTTTGTGGGAATTATTTTTAATAGTAAGGTATCTAAAGTGTGAGGTATTTTCAGACCACAAATTAATACCAGCTGCACCCCTAGCAAGCTGAATTTCTGATATATTATCTTGCTTTTACTTTCCCCTGAACCCAATTCTGCAGTGTTATCTCAGCAGTCCAGTACCTGAGTCAGACTCCTCTTTTCTTTTTTTTTTTTTTTTTTACGTGGTGCCTTTCTGATATTGGGACAAGCAATTTGTGGAAAATGTGGAACTGATAAAAGAAAAAGAAATTGTTTACAGATAAGCCTGCTTCATCCTTGCTGTTTTACCAGAACAAACAAAATTGTTTTGTGAGTTTGAGGAAGAATGTATATTTTTTGGTTCCTGAAAAGAAGATACAAAACAGAGTAGGAATCTCTGCAATAAGCACACATTGCTACAAGACCTGTACTATGCTATTATACAGCTCTTCATTAGCAGCAACTGCTAATTAATCCCTCTGAGCCAAGGAGTCTGATGAAGACCTTTGGATTTGGCATGGGCAAAACACATGTCTGTATTCCATGGTTTGGTTCCAGATTGTCTGTCCTGGTCTGTTCCCTGGATAGCTTCCCAAATCTTCCTTTTCCAGCCAAATTTAGGGAAAAATAGTTAACAAGCAGCATCCACATCATCTAAATTTTCAAATCTTCAGATGTTTTAAATCCATCTGCTAATCCAGGTCCTCTTACAGAAGTAGCGTGAACAGTTTTAAGGAAAACTGTCCTTAGCTGCTACATTCTGGAGGTAACTGTCTCAAGGCTGACCCACACAGAGGGACCATGTATTTTTTTCCTCACCTATGTGCAAAGACAGCCCAGCTAAAATAGCCCTGAAATGGTTTGGATTAGCTCAGCTCCCTGTGCACTAAAGGAGATGAGTAACAATTAAAGGATCCATTAATAGCTTTGGATTACAATTAAAAGCACACTTGACTGTGACTATGCGGCTGTGCCTCAAAAACTAGCTAGCACGTCTTAGCTTAAGTAGCTGAGCCCTAAGATGCTCTGATGGTGATGTGGCTTTCTGGATCTGGTAGAGACATTAGTGTTGCTGCTGGATATTGGGAAAACTGTAATTTCTTGTCGAGTTGTGTCCCATCAATACTTATCCACTGCTGCCTGCTGGGTTCTTGCCTTTCTAAGGGCATTTTGGACAAAAATTCTAGCTTGTTGTACCTTCCTGCTGGGGTGGTGGAAGTTGCAATCTGTTGCTTAGAACTTGTGTCTATAGGGAATGACAGGCTTATACAGAGCTGGACAAAACACTCTCTCTATTAATACACTGGTGCTCATGTGTCATTGAAGGCAGCATTTCTTCCAGCTCTGTATCACACCCCGTGACTTCCCAATACGAACACATATCATCCCTTGTTTACGAGGCAAGCAGCTCCCAGGATTTCAAAGACCATTGACTTCTTGTTTTCGTTTTATTTGCTGCTTTGTACTTCTGAAGCTCTCTAGGGACTGGTGTGAGTTGTCACAGGAAAGGCCACCTTATTTTTGATTTTCTACATGAAATGTCAGTGTGGGGAACCTGTGCTTCACTGGGTCTGCTGGGCAATTTAGCAGGGGTCTGCATCAAGGAGCCTGCTGTGAGCTGGAGTGCTGGCCCATAGCAGGATCTGGCAGAGGAACCTTGCCAGACATGGCTACTTTTAGGCTGACACATATTGTTTCACCCAAGAAATCACATGACAATTATTTTTATGGCCTTTTTTTTGTTTCCTTTAGCTGATTTAGTCTAGAAATTTGATCCATTCAAAAGAAAAAAAATAGACAAAAAGAATTCCTTTGAAGCTAACCAGTGGTATTCTAGTTTTAGCAAAAAATGAGCGTTTGGTAGACTGTTGACAGCAAATATTTTATTCATTGAATTTAGTACTTTCATGTCTCCTAGTTGCCAGTAAACAGATGATGACAATAAAATACAGAAATGTGCATGTAGCTCATATGCAAATCAGTAAAAGAGTATTTTATGTGGATAAACTACCACTCAGAGAATAATCTGACCATGAACTTTATAGTGCAGGACTGTTTGTATGTTTTATATCCTCAATTCTTGTGATTTCTGCTACAGAGAGAGGTGCCTCGCATTCTTTTCATGGAGGGATAAGTGTTAGTTTTGTGAACGGGACCAATCTAACTTGGTTGCTAGAAAAGTATGCTTGAATACTATCAATTGCTAAGGGAACATTGACGTGCCAAGATTGCTTTTTAAACTAAGTCTAAAATAACGTACCTCATTTAAGTTTTATGTGATTTGAAGTATTAAAAGCTTAACTTCTATCAAAATTACTTCAGCGCCCAGTATAAATGCAGTG
Organism: Manacus vitellinus; assembly: GCF_001715985.3. NCBI lineage: Eukaryota > Metazoa > Chordata > Aves > Passeriformes > Pipridae > Manacus > Manacus vitellinus. Next base: position 4,724,364 of record NW_021938789.1, on the reverse strand, counting down.
TTTGACACTGCACTTAATAATGAGAGAGGTGTGTTGTTACTGGTGTTATGGTTGATGGGACTTCTATTACTGAGATTTTTTTAAGAACTGGTGAGATAAAAGCCTGTAGGGAATGATTTAGGTATGGATGATCAGGCCTTAGCACAGACAGACGGACTTAGTAGACCTCTGTTTTCTGGGAGTCCCTTTGCGGAGAGTAGATTTGTATACAACAGGTCAAATGATGGACAGCCTGGAGGTGATGGTGCAAGCAAACCATATTGAAATTATTAGTAGTAAAATCAGCCTAGAGGGTCCAGTTTGGCTTAGGATCTGCAGGATGACCGAAGACTATTCAGCCAGAACAAAAGCTGGGCCCTGCTCCAGTGAATTCAGCCCTATTTTCAAGGCCTTTGCAAAGCTCTTTATGAACTTCATCTCTTCTTAAGAAAATGAAAATCAACTTGACCAATAAAATAGGAGTAGGATAAGTTTTGCATGTAAAGTCATAACTAATTATAAAGAATTCTTTGGAGGCAAATTGTTACCAAATAAATGACTACTGATCTTTCATGCTGCTCTTACATACATTTAATACTGATCTATTATGCTATGAAATATGCATATGGAACTAAACATGTTAACCAGGATTTCTCAAAAGAGTAATTTTCTGCAGAGTACTTCAAAAATTCAGCCTGAAATAATTTTGCTGCTCCTGGCTTGGAAGAAGGGACAGACACTTTATTTCATAGAAGATTAATGTGTAGTCAGAAGGAAAAGAGTGCTTATATTTGGATCATTCTTCACAAGCAAAAGGCTGACTTTGTTCCACAGTGATTGCCTTTGTTTGATAAATAGTTCGTGGTTGAAACGGAATACGTAAACATTTAGGGACATAAATAACTCAGTCATGGGAATGACTTGTAGACAGTGATATATCAATGCCATTATGGAAATTTGTGTTCAGCATCATAAACAAAAGTTAAACTATATAATAGGGGAGGATATTTCTGTATAAGGATTCCAGGAAGCAAAAGTTTGTATGTGTATGCTGCAGATTAGCCCAGATGTCAAAAAGTGAGGTATTATGAAAGAAACTGGTTCTGCAAACATATGTACTCAATCTGTCCAGACCTGGCCTGAGGCTTCTCTGAGTATGGCTGCAGGAGGACAGAATAGGGATAAGTCTTTAATATATATGAGTAATATCAAAATGGCAAAGAATTGCCCTATGGAAAGAAGGCAAGAGGTGGTATCAGCTTAGTGGAAAGAAGTCCCTTGAGCATTTGATGCTTAGAGCTGACCTGGGCTGGCTTTGTGCAGGTGAAGCAAAACTATGGGCAAAACTAGCACTGAGGTGGACTCGGGTATCTACCAAAGAAAGGGGTGGCAAACGGGCTGGGGAGCTGGGAAGAGGCTGGAACTCATTTGTGGAGAAGTGCTGCTGTGGGGCTGGCGATGAGACTGTACTGTGACTTTGACTACTCACATTTCTTAACCTGTGGGCCTTGATTTTGTAAAAAAATTGAAAAATTTAGTGCAGGTTTTGTTTATTTGTTTATGTTTTGGGTGGAAATATATGTAATGTCTTTAAACACGTGTTACCATCTGGAACAAGGATGAGAGCCAAAAAACCACAGCCGGCTCTCTTAAAATTTCTACCCAGAGCTTTTCAAATCACATCAAGACTTACTGATTTATAGGATACACAATTACTGAATATTGTGAAGCACATGGAGCCTGAGGAATGATGAACTTTAGATGAGATTTTATAGGTTCTCCAGGGATACTGAAAATAAAGTGATCCCTCTACCTGTTCAGCAAACAGCGTGCACTGTATTCGGACAAGTATTGCTGATGGAGGGTGACCTCCAAAGATTACTGGTTATGCTTGGGATGTACCTGCACATTTTCAAGAGCCAATGAAGGCTCTTTTTCTTGTCAACAAACCTTCTCCATTTCTCAATCAAAAATTAACAGGGAATCCTTCTGATATGTACATCTTCCTGAAGAAAGCAGATTTTTTTCTCCTTCTTGTTTGGAGAATGATATTGTCAGTGCCTTTAAAAAAAACACAACTGTTTTATTAAATAGAAAAGCTAAAATACAGTAGGAAGAAAGTAGCATTTATTTAAGCTTGTCTTAAAAATTATATCTGCATTGTTTGCCAGAAGCTGTATAAATTGAGTGAAAAATCCAATAGACAAAGAAAATGTAAAAAGTATACTTTACAGTAGTGCACTGCTAGGATAACACTTCCTGAAATGGGTCACAGTGGTGGCTTTTGGCATACCAAGACTCAAACAGTTTAGATAGAAGACTAGATCTCTTCGGGTTCACAGGTCTATCTTTATATGAAGCAAAGGAATATATATTTTTTTTTCTGTAAAATAATTCTTCATTTGATTGCTAATTTATTCATGCAACATGTTGTCTTTCCACTCCAGTGTAAGCAATGTGTGTTCACGTTCCAAATATGACCACATGCTGGAAGGGACTCTGGAGGATGCATGTATGCAGCATTCTTCGGGAATTTCTGTGCTTTTCTTTCCTGTGCCTTTATTTTTTTTCTCCCCCAAAGTGAACAAGCAGCTTTGAGCTCAAATAGCCAATTTCATTTGCTCTACTCACCTAGACTGTTTGCATAAAACTTCTTTTTTCCCTCCACACTTGTATTTATCTTAACCCTGCATGAGTATAGGTAACTGTGACAAAGCTGCTCCAAAGAAAAATTAATTAAAAATCCAGCTAAAAAAGTCTGACTAACGTTTATTTATTGCAAACTTCCTTTGTGTAAGGGAGTAGAATGATGGTGTCAGCCAGAGAAAGTGCATCGTGGAGATGGGGACCAGGATGTGAGATGTCAAACTGGAAATATATTTTACCCAAAAATTTACTATCCTTTTCTTCCCTGTCCAATGGCAGCCTCTGTTTTCCTCTAGGATTTATGCCAAAGCCTCAGTTGTACCATATGTGAACATTAATGGGTACCATTGTGCTAGAGATGGGAGGGTGAATGCACAGCACTCCTACCATGGCTGGGGTTCCACACCTCAGGATTTAGAGACAACTGATTCTCGGCCAACTAAAAAAACAAATATAAGGATCTGAATTGTCAATGTCTGCAGCTCAGTCAGGCTTGACAGCATATAAATGCAATTCTGCCAATATTAATAAACATGATTTTTGATTAGCTATAGTTGTATTACCATAGTAATTGAGTGTATAAAAATCTTCAATGTGACAATTCTTACAAGACCCCCAAAACATAAGAAGGCAATTTATTTTTATTATACAAATGGACAGTCAAAGCCAAGGGGCTGCTTGTCCCAGGTGACAAGGCAGGGCAGGCTGGAACAGTCTCATTCTGTGCCCTCCAAACACAATGGAACTCAGTCCCACCAGGAGACTCTCAGAGTTGCTCTGCTGTATAGCCAGGGTACTGATGCTGGACTTGGCAAAACATGCAACTCTGAGAGGGAGACAAAAACCTATATTTTGCAGATTATTTTTTTAGGAGTAAGAAATGACCGATGCTGAGCAAGGAAAGCCATCATTTTTTCTACGCAAATTCCCTTTTGATTTCAAAGGAGAGTGAGGTTTAACACTCAATGATATAGCAATGCCTTAGTAAGGAAAGGAAGAACTGAAGAAGATAAACAGTAGTGAGGAGAAAACAAAGTCAAACCAACCAGATCTCAGCTAAAATATTTAAGTATAAGCTCCAACATGCTACCAAGGGATGGAGTGCAACAGATCACTGCACAGAACTCTACGAAATGAAAGGATTTAGTGCAGCAGTCAAAAACAGATGTGGGGTAAGAGCTGAGCAGAAACAAAAGTGATTTTCCTCTGAATTTGCTGCACATGATGGAGATTATTGCTGCATGTGGGCAACCAAGCAAAAAGGGCCACATCTTCTGTGGAAGTAACTGCAGACTGCAAGGAACATGAAGTGGAGTAATTTTAAAACCAGCTTTCTCATTCGGCAGTGGTGTCTGCCAAAGGTACATTGTTCTTCAGGATGAAGAATAGACTTCACTTAGCTGTCCAGGGAAGTGGCAAAGAGCCCAGCAGGGAGTTAATGTCACTGTTCCCTGCTGTCAGAGCAGTCCCATCTATGCCATGCTCATCCACAGGAAGGTGCAATATAAATATTCTACATGGCTGTTCTTCTGCTTTTACTCTTTGTCCTCCTAAGTAAAAGAGTTTATTTTGGGGGTTAATGGTAATTGATGGTGAGATTTCAACACATGCAAAGGGTGCAGCTAGTGCTAATTTAGGTGGTGAGGGTATTGACAGCTGTGCAACCACAGCAGCATGGCTGTCAGCACGGGCTCTTCTACAACCAATGTAGGAGGTGATTTTGAAGAAACCCATTATATTCATGTTTTCTTTCAGCTGACATCTGTCTACCCTTGGTATATCTAGAGATACTGTGTCATTACACAGTTTTTCTGTATGTTTCCCTTTGCTGCTTTGCATTTTTCAGTCCTAAAACAACCAGCCATTTTCTGGTGGGTCTCAGTCTAAAAGTAATCTGAGCACCAGAAGCAGAGAAACGAGTTATGCAGGGAAGGGATGATGAAGAACAGTATTGAAAAGTGTCTGAAATTTTCTCCTATAGGATAATCATGGGTTTTAATGATTCCTCGTTCCCCACAATGACAACCTCTGTATAAAAATATGTTTTCGGAGGTGGTTTTCTTTTTCTAAAAATGTCATGAATTTGAATTACACCCTGTTTGCTTTAATCATTTATATGTTGAAAACAATCCTTGTGTCTCACCTATCAAGACAAGGTACTTAATATTACTTTCTTTAGCCAACAGGGAGTTTGATTTTTTTTTCCCCATTGCCCTTGCTGCAAAGATCCGACCATATTCCTGATAGATTTAAACTGGCAGGTGTGTGTTTTGGTTGTTCAATTCACACTCTGGTATTTATAGTTTCTGTTAGGTTAATAATGAATCTCTGAAGAAGCCCATCTGTTAAGTTGCACAGTCACAACTTTGAAGACTTTAATTTCTCTTGAATTGCAGTATTCTCAGCTGCACAATGAAAGGCATCTTTTGATCAGTCCACATCATTATAACTTCTCTGCCAAGCTTATTGTACTTACAAATGTTCTGATTCGTATGCCCGTGGTGCTTAGGATCTGCATTATGGACTAAGCAGTGTGGAAGCATCACAGATTCACATTCAAGTTACAAACAGGTGAAAGAGGATGGGTGAAAGTCCCCCTGGTGCTTAGGCTCTGGCCTCAGCCAGCCGAGAGGAGTGGTGCTTGATAAATTTTTGCTAAATCTGAGGAAAATATGTTATGAAAAGTTTCGCAAGGAAGTGAAAACATGCCAACATAAATAAATTACAGAATGTCTGAGGCTGGAGGCATTGCTAGCTTTTGGTCAACTTGGTGCCCACCAGCCTCCCCTGCTCGGGTCCTTTTCTGCACAGCTTTTCCTGCTGGCTGGCTTCAAGCTCACATTGGTGCATGGGCTTATTTCTCCCCAGGTAGAGGATTTTTTATTTCTCTTTATTAAATTTAATGAGATTCCTTTTGGCACATTTTTTCAGCCTGTTGAGGTCCCTTTGAATGGCAGCACAAACCAAAACACTTGGACCCATCTTCCCTCCAAGGCTGCACCCCATGGGACCCTGAATTGCCCAAAATGAGGGCCAGCTGCCAGCCATTCTTTTAGATAGACAAAGTTTTTGTCATGTAAAAGGTTTGGGTTCAGCACTAGTTAGAAATTCCCAAAATGTAACATAGCAGCTCCAGGGAATATCCATCACAACTCTCCTGGTAGAGGGCTCAAGAAAGGAATTTTGTTCCTGCTGTTATTGGGGCTTCTTCTACAGTCCTGACTGGGTTATATGCTCTCTTTTCCAATGTATGAAGAAATTCTGACTCATGAGGTGAAGTCTGACATTGGGCCAGGATAAGAAACTGGGGAAAATTTTATGTGGGAGTCTGTGCTTCCTTTCCTGGAGGAAAATTTGGGTTATTTGCTCTATGTTGTAAAAGTGGAATCATAAAATAGGAAAATAGGCTTAGCTAAAATTCACATTCCTTTGACTAGGCAGAGGTAGGATGAAGGAAAAAATTAAATTGAAACTTAGACTAAGTCCATACATTTCAAAATGACATTTGTTTTTATATTTTCCTAAATAAATTAAAAGTAAGCCCCAAGTAAACAAGAAGAAAACATTCTGTTTTATTTTCCATTAGATATTTTAATCGATGGGCAAAGTATTTATAGTTGTTTTGCTGGGAAAAAAAAATCACTTATTTTAAGGGGTTTTTAAGTTTGTTTTTGTTTAGGTAACAATCCCAGAAATCAATTATTTCTAAGCTTTTCACTTTTATTCAAAAGCTGGGGATGGCTGAAAAAGAGAATCAGATATTTAAGAAAAGTGATTTGTTTTACTTGGAAATATTAAAAAAGTTAATGTGATACAGATCTAATTCACTTTAGGAGGGCTTAAATTTTATTGTGGTGAGCACTGTGGAAATACAAGACTTGGGAGGAAAAAAGAAAATATGGATTTTCACAGATTAAAAAAAGCCGTTTCTAGTACAACTGAAGAGGACATGCAAGATGTGTGTTAGCTGTTGAGTGTGATCAGTTTGCTAAAGAAAACTGGCAAGTGAAGCATAAGAACAACAGCAACAGAGCTGGAAAAGAGATTGCTTCTCTGCTGTGCTCCTTGCCAATGCTGAAATGCTCTATTTCACTTTCAGAATATTTATTGTATTTTACAGTAATTTTTACTGAATATTCTTTTGCTTCCTTTGGGAGACTGACAGACTGACTAATCCCGATGTCGCCATGACTTTTTTCTCAAAAGTAATCTCTGTGTTGCCTTTCTTCTGTTACTTATCGTTGTATCATCCATGATTCATCTCCTTTGTTTAAATAGTTTAAGTCTATCCAGCTTTGCAGAGCCATTTATTTGGAGAGTTCTGCTTTATCAAATGGAGTTAAGCATGGGTCAGCAGGTGATCCTTTTCAGTGGTGTGAATTAGGGAAATCCCTCAAATCCCTCAGATTTTGTCTCTGCCAAGTTAAATGCTAACATTTTTCTTTCTTAATATTTCAAAATTCCTTTTCAAACAGCTCATTTGAAAAATAATTTGAAATGTAGTATTTCTCTGTGTGCATATGAAAGGTATAATCTGTCCAGACAGTACCCACATGAAAAGTTACACAAGGCATTTTTCCTGTAATTGCATTTTTTCTAAGAGCTTAGCCAAGATACTCCAGAAACACGAAGTAACTTTGCATATCTTTTGTTGTATTTTTTATTCCTTATAAGCACTTTCCAAATTATAATTCTACAAGTCTTTCCCTAATAATCACGTTATCCAGCAGAGATATGTTCTGCAATTTTGAACTTTACATCAATACATGCATTTTATCTTTCTAACACTTTCAGACATTGCCTTTTCTCTCCCTTATGTTCTCATCCACCTTTTGCTATATAAACTGACTTCCACAGACACTTGGATGAACACACACACTCCTGACAACCTACCAGAATCTCTTTTTATTGCTGATACTAGAAATACTATTGTTATGGTGTGATATTTTCCTTTCCTTATTTTCCATCCTATCTGCTGAAGCCATTTTCCCTTATCTACTAAGTATGAGGTATTTCTATTTAGCTTGTCTTTTATTAACTTCTATTACCTGTGGTAGTCTGTATCCTGGTGGGAAGGTAGGGATTGGATATTTGATCACTGAGATTCCCTGACTTTTGCTCTAAGAAAGTGGAGAGACAGAGACATCAATAAAGAACCCAGAACCAGAGCCCTAAATGAGATCTCTAGACAGATGGGTTCAAATTTTTGTTAAAGCAGACCTAAATTCTGGCCAGAAACTCAGCCCACCAGGGACATAGTTACCGCTCAGGCTGAAAAATGAAGGTTTTGGGAGTCTCAGTGCCCCACATGGCACAGCACATGGCCCTGTAGTAACAGGCAACTAACTTCATGAAGAGTGAGGGAAAGCAGGGGGCTCTCGTAACACTGCCCATTACACTTATGGGTTCAGGAGCTCTGGGGCTCAACATCCAAAGGCTGCGGGAAAGAGAGAGATCAGCAGGGGCATATATACACCCTGACCTGGAAAAGTTCTGCAAGGTGAGCAAAGAGTCCTTGTCTTGTTATTTATTGCTCTCAGACATGCAACACTTCTCTAGAAATATTTACATATCTTTAGGGTATGTTTTACCTGGTTCCATTGCTCAGTTTTGACAACAACAATAGAGGAATATTGTAAAATACCTGTTGGGAACAAGCTGTCTCTTAAGTGTCACAACAAAAACCCAGTGATGTGCTTTAGCAGTGCTTGCACTCAAATCTCACCTCAAAGAGAGACTGGAAGGCCAACCTTATAGCTTTCTCAGGATTATGGAAAATATAAGGAAAAAACCAGATGAGGTCACTTTCAGAGAGAGTCTACTTCTCTGGGCTAGTTCTCACTTCCAGGGAGTTGGGTTCTTTGTGAAATGGGCTGCCATCAGCAATATGTGGCATATCTGTGTTCAGGCTCATGCTCTGATCCACACAGCCAGTGAGAACTGCAGTAGCTCTTTGTTATGGGCTATCAGCTGATGATAGACCAGCCTGGATCTTGGTGTGAATTTCCACAGGTGTTTAAGCGAACAGAGATATCAAAGGTCCAAATCAACTACATTAAGTTCTCATAAAACATAAAACTATGTGTCTGATGCAAAAATTGTGCATTTCACCATCCCTTCTCTATTGCCATAATGTAAGGGTTTCTTTTGGAGGACTGCTCTCGTATGGATATTAAATATTTCTATATGTATAGTGTTGGTATCAGCTATTCAGCCTTTTTTTTTCCTGAAAAAATAGTATCTCAGAAGGTCTGAGGACTGAATAGATGGAGGGAATGACATGATTTAATTAACCTCTTTCAGAAGTTGGTGTTTGAAACTCTGCAGCATCCTGCAACTAAACCACTAATGTTATAATGTTTATAATTGATTGAGCATCGACAGTGTCTTTGGCAACATAGGGGGAGCAAAAGCCAAGGGTTTTATGTACCTGAAAGTATATAATTGGATCCAGCCAGACACAGAGTACACCTGTGGACTATTAAAAAAACAAAACAAAGAGCAACAGCCAGGTCTTTGACTGGCATAAGTCAGTGCAATTTCATAAAATCATCAATTACACTCTTTCCCTGAGAACCTGACTCACTTTTACCTTCAGTCAATGTCAAGGAACAAAGCTGATAGCAAAGCAAAAATACCTTTCTGTCTTGAAAACTTTTAATTTTAATTGACTAAAATTTTCATGCTGTCGGGCAAATTTTTTTTGGTAAAATATTAGTCTGCATTTCAGCAAATATGAAACTCGTTTAAGCTCCACCACCTTCATTAGAAAAAAGTAAAGCTCAAACTGATAGTGATGAAGGACTGAGTCTAGGTAATCACTGAGAAATTGCAATTTGGAAATTGGGCAATCTTGGGTAATGCACTGTGCTTTATTACTCTTGTATATATTTAATCAATAAAGTGAAATCATTAGTTGTGAATTTTTTTGCCAACTTGCTTTAATTCCCTTTTAGTTGCATTTAAGGAGCTATTATTTCAAGAATGGTTTTCCTCTACTTTACAAAATTTGTTTTAAACCTTAACTTGTGCTGGGACATACCTGTTTGCAGTCTGGAACTTAATGTCACCACCTGGTGAAAACAGCTGTAAGATGGGCATTTGCTAACACAACCAATCTCTGTATTCAGAAGGGTTAGTTGAAAACCTTTAATTAACATAACAACATACAGATGGCCTTCAATAAAGAGCAGTAGAAGGGTTTGTGGTTCAAAAGTAATTTATGTCTGAAGCTGTTGTCCTTGGCAACACACCTACACACTTTGTCTGGGGAATGTGCTACTGTTTTGGCTGCCGGAAGGGAAAAGAGAATATTTATTGAAAATAGAAGAAAAAATATGCTATTATAAAGGGCAAGGGAAAGATTCCAAATTAACACAGGGTTTCAGTATTTTCGTTAATCCCGATCAAGAGTTATTGTAGAAGTATCTGGTATGTTTTAACTCTGTATAGGAGATGTTTTATCTTGAGACAAGAGGATAAGAAAAATGGGTCTTTAAGTAACATTCCCATGGGAACATGCCTTGAGGTGTTTCTAGATTATCCTTTATCTTTTTAAGTTGAAAATTTAGAGCTGCTTTCCCTATTTTGTAATTGTATAGCTGTCAATTTTCCTTTACAAACCACAGGACAAAACATTGAAAGTCATATAAAAATTCATGAAAGAAAAAAAAAGTCATGAGCATAATAGTGGCTGGGAAAGGTTATTACTGGAGCTTTTTGATAAGAATATGCTCATTGCATTTTTTTACCTGGAAACACCACTGCTTCTAGACTGGCACATCCATAAATATTTACCATGTGCTCCAGGCAGCTGTGCAATAGTTCTGTCTTGAAGCTTGACCCCATCCCCCACACTCTGCACATGAATTAAAGTTTCTTCTAGGATTTTAAATCACTTCAAAAACTTTCTAGAAGCCCCAAAATGGAAACATAAATAGAAGTTGTCTTTATATTTTGTTTTTTCCTTATCCTTTCCCCACTGCACTACTTGTTCCCTCTCCCTCCACTTGAGCAATTTCAGAGCTTTCAGACTCACATTTCTGACTGGCTTTGTAGGAACACTTCTTTCTGGGCTAGCAACATGCAGTGAACACGAGTCCCATGACCTAGGCCATTCCTTGAGGATCTCCAGGCATGCACTATCCTGCAGCAGCAGAGGAACTTCTCCCACTAGACCTCCAGATGCCTGGGAGGCCTACTGACATCTTCCTTTTCTTACTAGACAAAGCTTGGAAGCAGAGAGTAGAACCTATGTGGGAAACCAAGGGATTGGTTGTCTTGTAGAGACCACTTCTGTAACCCCCAAAAATAAAGTTCAGCAATTAGGGAGTAACAGGGGAAGTACTTGCTTATGGTGAGGGAAGCGTCATAAGGTCCCACCATTTCTAAAAGAAAAATTTTTCTTGTTGGTGTGGATAATACTTTAAAGCAGGCCCTAAGTCAGATCCGTGGGTAAGGTGCTTCTGAAGGTAAGGTTGCCTGTTCTTATGGCACTGAAATTGCAACAGAACCAGGGAGTCAAATCACCGACTCCATTCCCACAGTCATATCATATAATTACTCTTCACCATTTTTGTGTATATTGTGCTACAGTTACATAATTCTGATATATCAAGAGATTATTCTGCTTCTATTCTGTCCTAAAATTAATTTGGATCTTTTTTATTTTGCATGGATCAGACACTCTGTGCTCTAACACTTAAGAAATTTCCTCTTATTTCCTGTGTAAATGTGTTCACAATCTATTTATAGTATCTATTTATCTATTTATTCTTCTGTAAGTATTAGCCTTTACAAATATAGGAGGAGAAGAGCTGTTTCTATTAAAGGATGGTCACATCCCCTTTTCACCTTTCATGTTTTAGAGAGTGAACAAACACATCTCTGTGGTCTCATTTCATGTGACTGGCTCTCTCTATTCCTGAACTTTTTAGTAGCCTATTTTCACACTAGTCCAAGTTAGCAGAGAAACAACAGTCTCACTCGTAAATACCGTGTTGAATGGTAGTCTTGATTATTTGACTCCCTATGGTATAAATGTATTCATTGAAAGAAAAACTAGTTCAAAACTTGTTGGAAAGTGCTTAAATACCAGAGAACTCAAACACAGAGGGACCCCCTTTAATCTATACTGAAAGTATAGAGGAATAGCAGAAAGTTTGGAAATCTCGTTAATAAGAAAATGCATGCCTTGCTTATGGTCTGAGTAATTTCACAGTCTAATTAAAGAATTTTTAAAGGAAATATTGTAGAATTCACTTTTAATCAACCAATCAGTCAATAAAGTAATCAACATTCTGAAGTCTTAGGAAACTGTCATCATCAAAGAAGTGTTGAAAATTTAGAAAGGGGCAATTGGCAACTAAAGATTAAGTAAATAATACATCCAAACCATATGTTTAACACTTGTTAATCAGAGAGAAATGGATTAAAATTTTATTCGGAACATTTAAAATGCTTTAGGAATGATACAACTCCTTTCAGTTAAAATGAATTTTCACTGAAAAGTAAAATTAAGACCAAATTGCAGAATAATTAAGTTTTCAGGTTTTGTTTTACATTTTGTTTTTCCCTGGTCCTTCTCTGACTAACCTTTTAATTTCCCTATGAAGATAGTTGAAAGAGAAACAGAAGAGTGGAAAGAAAAAGTTTTCATCCCTGCAGCCTCCAAATTTGGGACTAAAATGTTATTGATCAGAAACTATGAAAAATATGGGGGTTTTTTATTCATTCATTAACTTCATTTAAACTTATGACTTCTCTACAGTTATTCTTCTAAACAGTTGTAGCACAAAGGTATAAACAATTCAATTAACTTTTATTTTTTTCAGCATGTTTAAGTAACACAGGAATCCATGTAACAGATCAACTTCAGAAGTCACACATTAATGACCATTTCTAATTTAATTTTGGCTTCTTTTTTTTTTTTTTTAATTAGTTTTCATTGAAACTTCCAGAAGCTCAGTCTTTCATTTCCTGATGGAAGCCAGGACAGTATGAAATTTTTCTGTCTTCTAGGAGCTACAGTAAAAGCCTTTTTATCACAAAGAAATTTTAACCAAAGAAAGACCAATCTTCACAGAATCACAGAATCAATTAGGTTGGAAAAGACCTCTGAGATCATTGAGTCCAACCCATGACCCAACACCACCTTGTCAACTAGACCATAGCACTAAGTGCCACATCCAGACTCAAACACCTCCACCGCCTCCCTGGGCAGCCCATTCCAATGCCCAATCACTCTCTCTGTAAAGAACTTCTTCCAAATGTCCAACCTAAACCCCCCTGGCACAGCTTAAGACCATGCCCTCTTGTCCTACTGCTGGTTGCCTGGGAGAAGAGACTGATGCCCACCTGGCTCCAACCTCCTGTCAGGTAGTTGTAGAGAGTGATGAGGTCTCCCCTGAGCCTCCTCTTCTCCAGGCTGAACAACCCCAGCTCCCTCAGCCTCTCCTCATAGGACTTGTGCTCCAGTCCCTTCACCAGTCTTGTTGCTCTTCTCTGGACCTGCTCCAGCACCTCAATATTCTTCCTGAACTGAGGGGCCCAGAACTGGACACAGTACTCCAGGTGTGGCCTCACCAGTGCCAAGTACAAGGGAAGGAATCATGTCCTTGGGCATGCTGGCCACGCTATTCCTGATACAGGCCAGGATGCCATTGGCCTTCTTGGCCACCTGGGCACACTGCTGGCTCATGTTCAGCTTCCTGTCAATCCAAACTCCCAGGTCCCTTTCTGCCTGGCTGCTCTCCCAGCCACTCTGTCCTCAGACTGTGGTGCTGAATGGGGTTGTTGTGGGCAAAGTGCAGGACCTGGTACTTGGCCTTGTTGAACCTCATACCATTGGTTTTGGCCCATCTATCCAACCTGTCCAGGTCCCTCTGCAGAGTCCTTCTGCCCTCCAGCAGACCAACACAGCTCCCCAGCTTGGTGTCATCTGCAAATTTGCTAATGGTACACTTAATCTTCTCATCCAGATCATCAATAAAGATATTAAACAGAACTGGGCCCAACACTGATCCCTGGGGGACACCACTAGTGACTGGCTGACAACTGGATGCAGCCCCGTTCACTACCATTCTCTGGGCCCAGCCCTCCAGCCAGTTCCTAACCCAGCACAGAGTGCCCCTGTCCAAGCTGTGGGCTGCCAGCTTTTCCAGGAGAATACTACGGGTTATGGTGTCAAAATCCTGGTAGTCCAGGTAGACTACATCCACTACCTGAAGTCCAGGTAGACTACATCCACAGCCTTCCCCTCATCCACCAGGTGGGTCAACTCGTCATAAAAGGAGATCAGGTTGGTCAGACATGACCTGCCCCTCCTCAATCCGTCCTGGCTGGGTCTGATCCTGTGGCTGTCCTGTAGGTGCCATGTGACGCCACTCAAGATGATCTGTTCCAGAACTTTGCCCCGCACCAAGGTCAGGCTGATACGCCTGTAGTTTCCTGGATCCTGCTACCAGCCATTCTTATAGATGGGTGTCACATTGTCTAACTTCCAGTCATCTGGAACCTCCCCCATTAACCAGGACTGGTGATAAATGGTGGAGAGCAGCTTGGTAAGCTCTTCCACCAGTTCCCTCATCATCTTGAAGTGCTCCTTGTTTTCCTAAAGAGCAATCCTATGGCATAAAAGTCTTTAGGAAAAGGTTCTCAAAAGATGCACCATCATAATTCTTCCAGATGTGGTATCAAATACAAATGCTGTGGAAATAGGAGAGACAGTCTGCCCTGGATTGACTGCATCACCCTGAGTGCAGGGTGCAAGGCAAAGGGGTGGACAAATAGGAACAGAGCCAGGACTCAATATCTGTGGGCAGAAGTAGGTATCTCTGTGGTCCTGGGAACAGCAAACAATTCCCTATACAGTGGGAGCCTCAGGAGCCTGAACAGCCTTTCCTGGCAGAGGTTGAACTTTGAGAGTGTCTTCAGTGACTCTCAGATCTGTCCTTTGGAGACATGTCACTCTGGGAGGTTTGCTGAGCACTGAGGCTGGGGCAGGACAACTGGGAGAGAATCTGGGGGAGTAGGAAGTGGGGTGGGGTCTCCCAGGAGTGGTCCCTAATTCAGCCTTGGTCACAACAGCACCTTCCCCTCTCTCTTTTTGAAGAAAGGCTGAAGCTGTCTGTACTTTAAGCCTGGGATGGCTGAAATAAAAGCATTCACTGAAAACTCTCTTTTGCTACCTTTTTGTTGCCACAGCTGCTTTGTCTTTGTCGTGGGCCTAGCATCTACTCATTATTTGGCTGAGAGGAGAGACTGTTTTTGATCTGAATCTCTCCTAGTGCACATACCCTTAAGGCTGACAATGTTGATCTTATTTCAAAAGCATCTGCCTTTTTCACTTGCTCTGTGAGCATCTCCTTATTTTCTTCTTCAACATTTCCTCTGATAATTCCTGCTTATAGCTCTAGGTCATTACGGCAGAAATCCTTACTGCTGTATGATTTGGCAGGGGTACCTGTAGCAGTAGAGTAACATTTCCATAGCACCATTTCAGTGGTCAGAGACTTTAGAGATTCAGCTCTAAACAAAAACCCAGCTGTCTGAAGACTTGCTTTCCTGAATATTAGCTAGAATCTTGCTAATGTTCTATCCCTGAAAACCTCCTGAGTCTGTGAGAGCCTTCAAAACAACTGGAAGCAGCCTTGGTTATTAACTACTAAGAAAAGAGAACTATTTGTAGGAGGAATATTTTAATTCAAGTTGTAGTAAGGTCTTGTGCAGATTCCCTTTTTCTCTGCTTTGAGCGATGGTAGTATTTTTTAACATTATACAATGATCTTCAGTATATCTTTCTTTCAGAATTTGATTTTTTTCTCTTCTATTATTTTTTAATGATTTTAAAATTATTTTAACTTTGAAATTTTTTTTCTACCATGTAAGAGTATGTCACCTGTTCTACTAGCAAATGATGAGCCAAGCGATCTTTGAAGTACCATGCCCACCTCTGTCAGTGGGAGGTGCAAAATGTCAAAAGCTTTTGAAAGTGTAAAAGCTTCTGAAGCTTAAAATTCAAACACTACACTCTACCAGCATACCAAGACCTAGAACACCTATAAGCTCACAGACATTGCCACCAGCCTCAAGACTGTGACACAGTGATGGAAATCCCCGTTTGGATCCAGAGCCAAGTCTAACTACTTGGAAATGAGCTGTTTACATGTAATTCAACTCTGTTGGGCTACAAGAAAGCTGCCTGCTTAAAAAAACCACTGAAATCCACATTAGAAGAAAGGTTTAGTGTGAAAACATCTTTTTAGGGCTTTTGAGATGTTTGAACTTTCCCTATGTTGGAGTGAGTGAGAAGTCTGTCCTGGCCAGCTATCTTTTCAAAAGCAAGCAAATGTGTCTGTAGCTGTAAAGCAACACATCTACTGATTGTTAATGAAAAACACAAGTTCAGTGTAGCAAATGAACCTCTATTATTTACCTGAAGTGATTTGGTAGATATTGTTAGTGATGCTTACATTTAAAAGTCAAGTCTTTATATGAGGCACTTTCAGAACATTTTAAATGCTCTTATTTTGCCTAGGTGGTATTTTCTGCTCATACTTTCCAAATGTAAGGAAAGCATGAGCTGTATCAGTTTCAGATTCAGTAACATGCTTATCAAATGTCAGTCATGTCTTTTAGCTGTTACACTTCAGCTGATATTAGAAATGCACTGATGTAAAATCTCCCCCTACTATTTCCTGCAAGTAATTGGATTTTTTTTAATTATCTGCATAAATGCATTCAATAGTACTCTTAACCTTTAAATAAAGTTCCTATTACTGCCATCAGTCACCGATTGGGCTTTCCTAACCCTCTTAAACTGTTCCTCCATCTTTCCTATCATCCTCCTTCTATAGTGGAGAACTGAAAACCCAGCACTGCACCCAGGGCTCAGCCAGCAGAGGTTGCCTGGGCAACCAAGATACAGTAGTTGGACATGTGGATAGTGAGAGGGAGAAAAAAAACCTCTAAAAGGAAGAAAAAAAAAATCCAAAATGCTCTTTATAAATACCTTTTCATCTGTAAAACTGTTGTAAATATTCCAGGGTAGCTCTGTACAAGTGTTTGAGGAGTTAGTCTCATTTACCTTCAGTGAGAGGCTACAAGAACTTAGGCAACAGTTTAGCAAAGGGAAAGTAATAGGATCACAGCCTAGAACTTTCCAGAGAGAAAGAAATATTCCTGATACAATAAGACTTTCTATTTTTGAAGAGAAGTTATAAGAATATCTGACAGTGAAATCTAGCTGAAGTGAAATACTTTCAGACTAGAAATAATGTATGCATCTTTAATCAGGATAACATTTAAACTTTGAAGAAAATCGCCTAAGGATTTGTCTCTCTATAACTTAATAATTGTCTTTTTCTAAAATATATTCTCCAGCTTCTAGATCAAGTATGGATTTCACAAAGTTATCGCTCAGTATAAGTCATCAGACTGCTTTCTTCAGTTCAAATAGTTCCTAATGGATTAAAGTCTATAGGAAGAAGAAGAGAAAAATAAAGAGTAATCAAAAAAGGTACAACTTATTCCTTACAATGAGTAAATCCTGACATGTTAGACCAGACCAATACTCCAGTCAGTCTAATGGTTTTCATTTTCTACATCCTGAAGGAATTTTGCAGAGTGATATTTCAGATTTTTCTGGGGATGGCCCAAGCCACAGTGGGGTTGGTGACAAGGTTAGCCCAGGGTGAGTGTCTCCTGGATGTGAGGGAGATGAGACATGGAAGCCCTAGGGTGAGCCTGGGGACTCACCTTCCATGCAGAGAGGAAGGGACCACTCATGGATGATAGGGAAGGCTACTTTTTTTGTTAATTCTCCTGTTACAGCAGGATACTGACAGGGACACTACCAAAATATGGCACACACCTGTCCCCTCCCTCCTTGACCACTCAAATGGACAGCTGCCAATGCACTGTAGGGCAAATAAGACAGATCCAGCCTATGCTATCATTTCTAACTTGTAGATGGATGGTCCTTTGAGAACACTGGAAAAAGGGAGCTCCACACTCTGCTTCCCTGGATGCCACACAAGCTCCTGTCAACAACCCTGGCAATGAATAGGCCATACCACAGCAGGCAGAGCACTGTTGGTGTCCCAAACCACAGCTGGGTTGTTGACATGGTTGTTCCAGGAGACTGGCTGTCAGGAATATGAGGGACGGACAGCCTTGGTGTGATTCTGAAGGAGCTCTCTGCAGGGAGGCAGGGGCTGCCTGTGGCTTCATGAGGTTGGATGCTGCTTTAGTTGATTCTTCTGTTTATTTCCCCCTCAGCTCTTGACCAAAATAAAAGGAGATCTCAATGCAGTCCTGTTTCCTTCCACTAAGTCAGTGTCATGACTTCCTGCGTGGAACTTTACCTAAGGACTACAGAAAAACACACAGACTTGGCAAAAAAGAGCTCTGTAGCACCCACCTTCTCTCTGCCATGCCATGATCCTACAGGCATCTGGAGGGTCCCTGCAGCCTTGTACAAAGTGCACCCCACATGACTCATCTTTTCAGTGTAAAATTTCTCTTAAAATAAATTTTCTGATTTGTGATCCCATTGGCTGGTTCGTGTTGTCTTTTTTGGAAAATCTTTTGGGACTTTTACATTAGGATTGCATAAGCTTTAATTTCTTAGGAATTGGTGAAAAAAAAAATTCACTGTATATTAAGCATCGTGTCTAAGATTATATTATGCAAGTATGTATATGTAAACCACTCTCTGTCTTATTTGAGCAATGTAGCAAATTTATATGATAAAGGAAAGAGCACCAAACTGGCTTGCACAAGTTTGTGTGAATTCCTTTCATAAGTAGACTTCAAACCTCTCATGGTGGGCTCTTGAGGATGAAAGAATGAACAAATCTTAGGTTTAGCATCAGAAAAGACAGTCTCTGAGCACAGCAGAAAAGCTGAGGGACTTGCTTTGGCTTATGGACATCAGTTGTCACACCTGATAATGAATTTCACTGATAGGGCCGAGATCAGAATCTCCTTAACAAAACATTGTCAGGAAAACCCTCAAGTGAAACACTTGAAAACACCCTCATTACGAGTGTGCAATACTTAGAGTGAAGAATTTTTTGTTATAGTGCTGGTAGGACTTATAATGTCACAAACAGCTGAACCACTTGCTACTTGAGCAAAATGAGCTTTTTAGAAAGATGGGAAAATTCAGTGCACTGTGATGTTGCATATGAAGATCCATGCTCTAAAGGATAAGAAACACACTGCGTGGCAGCCAGCTGACCTACATTTAGAGCTGAAGATGTAAAGCTGACTCAGAGGGAGCTGTGTCTAACCTACAAACACAGACAGAATGCTGGTCAAATGGACCATGCATTTAAAATGATAAACTGAGCAGCAGCGGCAGCACAGGGATGAGTTTCCCACTGCCCTGTGGAAGAAGCAAGCCAGATCAATAGAGTATGATGAGCCACTGCTGGCAGGGAAACACAGCTCAGAGCAACTCCTACCTCCTCAGCATGCCGTGCTGCAGTGAGGAAAGCAAACTCTTGGTACACAGAGACAAACCCAGCCTAGGTGCCAGCAGTACCTGAGATGGCAGCGTGGGCTGAGCTGGACAAAGCAGGTGAGCCCAGGGGCTCTGGTGCAGGTGACAAGGCTGCAGCAACTTCAGTGCTTTCACTGCCACCAAGCCTGTGGCATCAAAGCTCACATGACTAGGGACATCCAGCCATAAATCCAGCTTGCATACCAGCATGGACATCTTTCAGTGCAAGCAAAGAGACAGTGTGTTGTAGGGTTGTTGGGCTGTACAGAGAGGACAGTAGGAGACAGAGGCAAAACCTTCCTCAGACACAGTGCTGATAATGCATCAGCATGAGAGAATGACACACACTTGGGAGCAGATTTTTAGCCCCCACACAACAAAGCAGCTGTGTTGAAAGCAGCACAGTGCTGCTCCACACTATATGAGGATCTCCCTGTTGGCATAAATCAGCCTTAAAAAACAGGCTCACAGGTATTTTGCTGAGTCTCTCAAATACATTGACTTTTTTTGAGCAGAATTCCTTATCCCTCCGTGGAGCTGTATGTTCATATGACAGGTACAGAGTACATGAGCAATTACTGCTACAGTGGCAAAGGAAAGGTGTAAAAGGAAAATTGAAAGTTGCTACGAAACAACAATGCTTATTCTAACCCTATCTGTTAAAGATAAACCATAAGCATTAAGCCACCTTGCCTTTAGGTAAATTACTTCACACCAGTGTTTCATGGTTTTCTAAGACTAAACCAGAACAAGGAAAATAGCACTGCTGTGCTCAGTAAATGTATACAAATAACCAGGCATGAAACTCTCATTAATAAAGACCAGTTAGAGTAAGATCTCCCACCTCCCAGATTCCTCAGCCTTACTTTTCTTTTTTTTTTTTTTCCTTTTAGATTTCTGACAATCTATTTTCAAAACTTCACACACAAAAGACTTTTTCTGGGATCAGCTGGTGTGTTTCCACAGTGTTTGGGGAAAGCCTGAAACACAGACATTGCACAAATGGAAATGTCTGATGCAGATGCAATAACCTCCTAGAAGCCAGTGCAGCTCACCTGCAGTATGAACTGGGGACTGGCTGCCAAGAGCCTGGCTTATCTGAGCCTCAGGGTTTGGGCTGGTGCAAGTTACTTCAATGGGTGTCTATATGTATTACAGACTTGTCTGAGATTGAGTCAAGTGTGTTACCTTCACTTTCTTGGAGAAATCACCATACATGTAGGGTCCTCACGGCATTTTCGTGACCCTGATGTAATGGGATACACAAAAAGCTTCATGGATCTCATGCAGCAGCATCAGTAGAGTCTAACTTGGGTAATGTCAACTAAAAATGAAAAATTGCTGGTTTTAAGTAATGATATGTATCTTGGGAGGATTTTTGTATTGAGTTGAAGAACACACCCCATATCTTCTAGTAAACCACAACAACCACCACCTTGCCTCCCACATACATACATATGCAGTAATACTATATTTTACTGCTGTAGTTTGCTTAGAGCTGAAGCACTTTGGAGTATATTTTTCAGGTATAGATGCACTGTAAACATATATGTACACCCTGTGAACTCAACCACCCTCCAGCCCCCCAATAGATTCTCTTTTGTGCCAGAAATAAAGTGAAATAAACACAGTGAAAATGCTTGTTTTTCAAAAGTATCACCTGTTGGACAACTTGGTTGCTGGTTTGCCAGGAGAGCCAGCCCTTACCTTCCCCATTTGGATAGCAGGAATAAAACCTCATTGTAAAAAGAATAAAAGATTTGAATTATTAGTAGCAACCTGTCCTTAGAAACCTTACTTTTCTTCCCACTTCCCCTCCTCTTTTTTTATCTCAAACATTTTTAATCCAACAAGGCATCAATCACGCTCCTCCCCTGCCATATTCACTAACTGGGTGGGTGCCTTTATTATTTGGTTTCAGGAAGCTCAGTTTTGCCCTGAGAAAGTTTCAGGGCAATTACTAAACAGAAAAAGTGAGAATACCTATGGGGTTCCTTTTTTCTTTCCCTTCTGATGATAGCTCTCAGGACTAAAGAAGTTGCTTTTAATTAAACCTGATGAATTAGCATTCAGGTGGCTGTAACATGCTGCCACTTTTCTCTCCCCTTTCTAAGTCTTTGTGAATTCACAAAAATTCTTTTTGCAAACTGCTTTTGATGCAAAGTTTATCATGTTCCGTTTCCATTCCAGGATACCAGGGGCTGGGACAATGTCATCTCTACTGTTACTCGCTATGAAATGAGGAAAATCTTTATCCTTCTGCAAATGTTAAGCCAAGGGTGACATTGGCCAAAGAATGTAAAATTTGCACTAAAATCTAGTTCATTTTTTATGGACAGATCTAGATAAATCCAGCAAAAAAAAAGTAAATTTAAAGAATTCTAACATGGTCAAAAATTTTGTTGATTTACTACAACCTAAAAACTAAATCAAAATTATACATCAGTTAGGTCTTTCAAAAAAATAAGAAAATAATCTGTATTTTATTAAAGTGGTTATTTCATCAGAGATTGAGCCTGAGAGGACAAAAATACATAAGGGAAGGAGGAAGCTGCAAAGGAGAGTTAAAAATCAAAGAAAAAGGAAAGCTGAAATGTATTACAAAGGAAAACTAAAAGGTATTGTGAAGGAAAAAGAAAAGGGAGGAAAGAAAGAGAGAGGAGAATGACAAAAGCTGAATCACCTGCAGATATGATTTCCCAGACAGAAATGACAACTGCTGAGGAGAGCAGAGGAAAATAGATGCAGAGAGGAAAGTAAAATTAAACCAAGTAGAGATAAGGATAAGTAATATAAAAATTGCATTTCACTCTTAGCCCCTAAACTGATGGGTTTAGGAACAGCCTCACAGCACAAATGGTCTGTTCCTTGCCATGATCATTTATTGATATTGACCTGCTGCAGAGTAAATGATGAAACACAACCCCTCCGTGTCTGCCCCCTCTCCTCGTTAAGGTACTTTTAATATTGATGGATGACATATTCTATGCAGATTGATGAAGTCCACATGGGATGTGTATATTAATTTGACAGGTTACTCAGACTCATCAGAAGTCAATGGGAAACCTTTGCTAGACAAAAATCTAGTTCTCAATCCTGTAGACTTATATTTCTTACTGAATTTTTAAAAATGTTTTTAAAAGGTTCGCTGAACTCAAACTACATTTACAAATTTTAAAAACTTCTTAATGTTCTTAGAAGCACCAAGATACTCTAAAAATGTTCCACAGTTAGATAAATTTCTAAAAATATTTCCAAGAAAGTAACTGTTATGTAATGTGAGGTCTAAACAACGTTCCCTTGTTCATAAAACTTTAATTCAAATAAGTCATCTTGTTAACCTTAATAAGTATATTAGAACGAGTCACCAGCCGCAGCTGAAGTTACATTAATCCTGTTACAAGCTTCTAGAGAGCACATTTAGTACATCATATGCTCTAAGAAATGATCAAAGGAAAATTATGTAAATAGTGGAGTCAAACACTCAGCAGTAGAAAATGCTGAGACCAAAATTGTCTGTGTGTTCTTGGTGAATAGGTTCTCTTTTATGAGCTTTAGTCAGATATAATATATAAAGATGCTTTTCCTCCAGATTCCTGCTTCAATCTGGACAGAAGACAGTGCTCAGTCAGTAAGCTTCAACCTTTTCTCATTAATGACTGAATCTGCATTAGGAAGTAAAAGAAGCATTTTGAAAACAAAAAAAACCCCACATTATTTACTTGTACATCTCCTGCAATAACATCATCCTCTTATTTTGCATTTTGCTGATAGAGAGCTTAGGCCCAAAATACAAAGGCAAACTTAAGGCAAATAAAGGTGTAATTGACTTCCTCAGCATATATAAAAAAAACTTCAGTGGACGAGTTTGCTTTCCTGGCTCAACCTTAGTTGCATTTTGGTCAAAAGAATAACTTTCCTCTCTTGCTTTTCACCATACAGCTCTCATCTAACAAACAGGCAGAGTAATACAGGGGAGTCAGCAGAAACGGTCCCTCTATGTGCTCAGTGGAGCATGATGTGGGTAAAAAGATTTGTATCCTCATGTTAATTATCCATATATCATAAAGAATGAACTCATGGGATGAAGATAACCAGAATAAGTGCCACAGCACTTATTCAAAGTATTCTTTGAATACTTTGCATCATTCTATTTGACGGGGGCTGTTTTTTGTTTTTTAAAAAAAAGAAATTAACATGTGAACATTTAAAAATACGAAGTTAAGTTGACCTTCACCTCAGTCATCACAAATTTCAGTCTATAAAATTATTATTCTGTTCTCTGTCACTTCAGAGTGGTGATTTGGTAGTTTATTTGGGACCATCTCTGGTGAGAGAATACAACACACTACTAGACTCCCAACAACGAAGTGAAAAGAGAGAAGAAGCCTGCAGACTTTGAGAGAGAACATGGCTTCACAGCCCAGACTTACTCAAGTGTGAGCTTCTTTTGAGTGTTTCAGTCTTACCTCTGCATTGTACCATTAGTCCTACTTCCCTCCTTGGGGACAGTTTGCATATTAAACTCCATTTATTTTTTATGTGTACCGTTGTTTGGTTTTTTTATTTTTAAACCCCTCTTTGGATTTACATTGCAAGACCTCTTATTTCTTTGATGGATTTTGACATCCCTACTATCTGAGTTCCAGTCCTACTTTCTCATTTGGGATAACATGGCATGATTGACCTTTTTTCCCTAGGTTTGCAATACAAACAAAAAATTCTTCATAAACCCCTGAGCTCTGCAGTCAGTGTGCATCCTCATTCTTTGGTTTTTCACTGCTAATAGCCCAAGAGCGTGAATGGGTCTTAATGGCCCTGACCAGCCTCACCTGGGACCTCTCCTCACCCCCTGACCATGGGTCCAGGAACCTCATTTAGGCTTAGACTCGGTCCTGACCTGAGTTGTGCTGCAGGTGTATCTGTCTTTAGTCCTCCTGTTTTTTAGTCCTTCTGGCCCAATCTCCAGGAAGGATGTAGATTTATGCTGTAGCCTTGTCTCCAGCCCCATCTTCTGCTGCTCCCAAATATGCCACAGAGGCTCTAATAGTCTGGAGAAAATCCCTTCTGGTTGCACTTCTGTCTCAGCAGTGATGGCCCAGAAACTGTGGGAAGTCAAATAATTGACTGAGGTAATGAGTTACAACCAAATAGCAGAAATGAGCTTTTGCAGTTGCTAAAAATTGAATTTGCATGAAAGTCCAGTATTAAATCACATTTCGATAGCTTATAGTGAAATCCATTATAAAATCCCTTGACCGTTTCATGTTGCTAGAACAAAATAATTTCTTTATTTGTTGGGCTCAGTCTGACAGGGGCTTTGATACTGACCTAGCAATATCAAAGTGCTTAGACTTAATTACAAGATTTGTAGTGTTCTATTATAAGACAGTTCTGAAAGAATAGTTAGAAAATCCCATATTTAATGGTTGATGAATGTGTTATTGGCTTCTAAAACACTTTACAAGCAATTAATATTTAACCCTAGAAATTACTTATTTCTATAATTACCACAAAACTACATGGGTTGGTCTATATGGTAGTCAGTTTTCAGATCAGGTTGACTTGTCAGCTTCAAGACTTTTCTGCCTTGGGTCAGTAATAAGGTCATGTGAATTTTTAGGGTGTATTTATTGTTTTTAATTAGCCTGTGCCAAAAGACTGCCAACACTGTGAAAAATTAGAAGCATACAAAGCCATTTTGAGGAACTTGTTATGATTTAGCATATAGGAATTTAATGAAATATAACCTGGCACAGTAAACTGAACAGCTCTAGAATGTGAGTAGGTTACAGTGGCTGTCTGATTAACAAGAATTCTCTTCAAGTGATGATGTCCTGACAGCTACTATTTTAGAAGAAAGTCAAGGAGTCAAGAAAGAGCCTTCAAGCAGAAGGATGACGTGACACATAAGTTTTTTCTTTGCTATAGGATCCAATTCTTTCTTTCTATTTTAAGTACTGAATTGTTACACTTTTGTGCCTTAATCTATTTTGCTGAAAATTAACTCACATAATTTCCACCACTTTATTAAATCAGTACTTGTATGCTCATTTCCATTAATGGAAACTTTAAACTTAAAGCAGTCTCCAAAACCTCTGCATATAGAAGCTGACTAAACATGCAAAAATCACTCCTGAAAGCAGCTATAAAGTCTGAGAAAGACATGCAGGTATTTTGTTTGTACCAGTTCCAGCTGGAAAGTGACTTTCATCTCTCATTTAACAAAGCATTTAATGACATGATAATGGCTTTGATTGACGAAGGCTTTTATCCATATGTCCATAGAGCATGACTGGGTTTTTTGCATTGGCTGGGAATAGCAATGTTATGCTCTTCAAGTCACAAATAAAGATATTAAGATAATTGTTGTGAGTCTAATGTAGCAGACTTTGTACTGGCTATAACATTTTGAATCATGAATCAAATCTCTATATCATTTTGAGCAATAAATAATATAATTATTTATGCAGCTAATGTCCCAGTTTAACAAGTAACAAAAAAAATACTGGCTCTATTAGCCTAAACAATTTACAAAGCTGCTCTGAGTAGAAAAACTGCAATCATTGAATAAAAGTCCTAAGTCATTTGGAGAAATAAACTCTGAGTCCTATGGTCAAGTTCAAACAGTGCTTAGGACGTGATTGATGTTATCTATTGTTTGGAAAATACTTAATTAATTGCACTATAAGCCTTATATGTCTGTAAAACATTCTTCTTTCAGGCTACTATGGTTAACAATATAAAAGAAAAATTGTCTACTAATTAACTGTTCTCTTTTTGTGTCTTTAGGGAAAAGTTTATTTTAAAACAGATCTTGAGTTTTTCACAAGGTGTTGAATAACATCTTGTACACCCTGGTGCATGTACTAAGACTTCAGAAGGCACCAAAAAGTGTATGTTTGTGTGATTGTCAGCAGTTGAAGGGGTGGACTTGGCAGCTGGAGTGCTACTTTGGTTTGTCTGGTGATAAATTCACTACACCCCCAAACACCTCAGGGTTTTCTTGAAGCTAGAATTACTCCATTAGGCTGTGAGTCATGCTTGAACCCCATTGCCAAGCAAGACAACACAGTGTGAGAGGTGGTTGAAGGGTGCGTGGGAACCTGGATGTGCCTGGGGTGGGCATGAGAACAGCTGGATGCAAAAGAAATCACCTCTTCAGAAGGCAGTAATTTGCACCTGTAGAGGAACAGGTCATTAAAGCACAACATGCTCCTTAAATTCTCTGTGCTGAGATTGAGAAGCCATTGTGCAAAGTCAGGAGCAAAAGAACAAAAATCCAACCATTCGCTGTCTCTCTACACATCTACTGATGTGAAGGTGTGACACAGCAAACTGCAAAACTCTTTGGCAAACAGAATGATGGGACAGAATGAGGAGTGGCTGTGCCTGGCTTTGTCTATGCTAGGCTAGTTAAGTGTCTTCATTTTCTAAACTAGTGGTTAAGGTGTATGTATACTGAGTGTACTGTAAATCTGTGCTTTTGAGGAGTTAGTAAAGTGTTTAGACTGCATTAAGTGATTAGCTAAATTAGAGGACACACAGAATTGCATATAAACTGTAAAGTGGAAAAATTAACCGAGCAGACAAAAGAATGCATTGTTCTGAGAAAAATTCAGAGATGTTCATCAGCATGAGAGAGCACAAAAAAAGGTCTTTGTGATGCAGCCTAAAACATAGCTGTGCTAGCGTGAGACCAGCCTCTTTGCAAATAGATGGTGTGGGTTTTGTGGTTGTGACAACATAATTTTAAAATGCTTTCCCCTACAAGACACCCTGTAGAATTTTCCCACAGGGTAAAAGGTAGAGATGAAATTTAAGTGTCCTGATGATAGATTATTTGTCTCGCCTGAGTGGCCAGCTGTGCCAGTGAGTTATGTGCTTCTACCACTTGCCATGGGAACAGCACGAAACTTAAGTATCAGCAAAGGATGTTTCATATAGACATATTGGAATGACCATTTTGATCACTGCAGGCCTGCTTAAAGTGAATTCTATCATGGTAGGCTAATAAATACTTCCTACAGCACTATTTTGGAGGAAATCTGCTTTTGCTTTGCTGGACTTCTGATGAGTTGAGCACTTCTCTCTGATCTGGAGCAGGAGGCAACTTTCACAGTTGGGTTGCACCACCCTCATATTTTGATGACTTCTCTGGGGCACAGAGGTGTTGAATACAGTGCCCTGCAGGCCTGCACTCTCTCCCATTAGGAAGGTACAGTCATTAACTAATGATTCAGAAGTAAAAAAAAATTAGGAACTTGAAGTCTACTTGTTGGCAAGAGGTTTGCATACAAATCTTCTTCTTCCCTCAGGAACAATTAAATTAAATTAGTTATATTTGCATAAAAAATAGGTTATTTTTTCTGTCATTTAAAAATATTATGAGACTTCTCTTTTTCCTCACAAGAATTCACATGAGGATTATTTAATTGGAACTATTAAATCTATTTTTCTAAAGCCAAACAGAAAATGAGATTTTGCATACATTTTTAAATAATATTCACATATGGGAACTCTAATAACTTGGTAATATGTAAAGAAGTTGTATTTAATACTTGAATGAATTTATAATGCTTTGGGAAGTTATTTGTGCTCATTAATTTAAAAATGAGTTTCAGTATTTTAAAGGAATTTTATTAACAGGTCTAGACAAATGATAAAGAAATCCTACTGCAGAAACATAGCCAGCTTTCCAAACTGCTAATCTCCTGAGAATTTGTCATGACTTCAATACACTCTTTGTTGAATGTGTGTTTTCAGACTTTTATAAGTTAAGATTCAGTTTTGAGATGATCCCTCAAACAGCAATAAGTAAATCTCCTTAATTTACTTGGTAGTTATATACAGATGGTTTCATACCTGTTTCTGTGTCCCCTGAACACCCAAAAGAGCACCTCTGTTTCACCTCATCTGCATTTACTGCACTTGTATTGGGGTAGGATTTGAAATCACTTTGTCATGGTGAGACCTGGGGCTGACTCCAGAGCTCCTGAGTCATTCTACATTAACATGTGATTTAGTCAATGGGTTTTTCACACTTTGGTTAGTGCATCTGTGACTGACGACCCATTGGCTAAATGAGTATTTACTAGATCAGGAACTTTCAGGACTAAAAATGTGACCTGCTACTGAGAGTTAAACTCTACAGCACTGAATCCATGTCATTTGTTATCCATGTGGCAAAAGGTTGCTTTAAAGAATGTTCATTATAATATGAGGTTTACTCATGTAGGAGGACTGTTGGGTAACTCAGTAGGGCAGGGTGGAGGGGAGGGGTGGGGGACAGGAAAGCCTTGAAACCCAGGATTTTACCAGCCTGATTCTGCCTCTGGCCTTGGGGTCCTGCTGGCCTCATCCCTACGTATTTCCCCACATGATCACCTCCTGGCACTGTGAACTGCACCTGGCATTTTGACAGATCCTTACAGACTGGAGTCCTGGCACTTCTCAAAGCCCACCTCCTTGCAGTGCATCTCAGGGGCATCAAAGTTGGAACAAAATAGCTGTACTTTCTCAGAGTTGTACAAAAATCGAACAAAGTTGTACTTTCTCAGAGTGCTGCTCTGGAACAGTCCTTTTATA
This sequence comes from Manacus vitellinus, assembly GCF_001715985.3. Classification (NCBI taxonomy): domain Eukaryota; kingdom Metazoa; phylum Chordata; class Aves; order Passeriformes; family Pipridae; genus Manacus; species Manacus vitellinus. Next base: position 4,695,644 of record NW_021938789.1, on the reverse strand, counting down.
CCTTTGCTAATAAAATCAAAGTTGCTGTACCTAAAGTATATTTTTTAGCATCACTATTTGAATTGTAAAGTTAGAGACCATATGTCAGCTGTGAAAAAATTTTGAGCGCGGTCAACTGCTTTTTCTTTCCACGTGTGAGGTTATGGCACATCTCTGCTTTCAAGCTTGGTAGGTTTGGGGTTTTTTTTTTACTTTATTTCATTGTAAAAACAGAGGAGGACTTGGAATTAAAAAAAAGAGAGACTGGAGAGATATTTTGTCCACGTCTTTATTTGCATTGAGTCTGACTTGTTATGAAAGCAATGGCTGCCCCTGCTCAAGAAATACTTCAGCACATGATTAATTAACTGCCAGCATAGATGTTTGGTACCTCTTTGCCACATGTGAATGACCAGATGAAATGTTTGTTTTTCAAATCTGAGCAGGAGTCCACCATTTGAAGCACTGCTTCTGCAGAACTCTGCAGCATTAAGACCCATAAGCCCTTTATTAGAAATTACTATTGCAGAGGGAGAATAAGGTCGAGGAAAGAGCAGCAGCACCAGCAGATCAATGCCTGAACTTCTGCTCAGAAATGTTATATAGACAGACATCTCACTTCTTCTAGCTTCCAAAAGACTGACATTTTATTAAGGTTATGTATAATGTGCTGATTTCCTCCCCTGCTTCTCTCAACTTCCGTAAAGAAAGAAAAGATACCCATGTGCTATCTCAGAAACTTCTCGCTCTTTCAGCAATAATTGGTTAACTCAGCTGACTCGTTGATTAGCTCTGATTATATCTGACAGAAAGGTGTGAAAGTGAAAGATTTCTTTATTGCAGGTCTGCCTGATGACCCCTCCCTGTGCAGACCTGAGGCTGTTGGCCCCAAGCTCACCAAGAGTGTCAGAAGTGTCCAGCTGGCTGGGCAGCATACCTCCAGCTCCAGCGGCCTTCCCCTTCCTGCAGAGGCAGCTGAGGACGTGGAGGGGAACTGAGGTTACTGCAGGGAAGGAGGGAGGGATGGGTATGGAGCTGGGGAATTGTACTGTAGCTTCAAGAAATCAGTCTTCATTAGTCCTGCTGCAAAGACTTGAAGTGATTCTTCTCTGTCTCTCAGGAGACAATTTTAATCATCTGGGACAGAGGAGTTCAGTGTCTTTCTCCTGATTGCCCCTCCAGAGGCTGCTCCTTTTGACAGGGTAATCCACTAAACAGTATAGAAACACCAGGAACTTGCTAGAGAATATTAGGAGAATGCACGAGATGTAGCTGCTGTGATCTTTGACCCACTGAATATTGAAATATTTTATATCTAGTTTCAAAAGAAAAAAGGTACTTAAGTTATTATGACAGTTCAGTGCAGGTGGGGAATAACTTACCATAGAATCACAGAATGGTTTGGATTGGAAGGGACCATAATGATAATCTAGCTCCAACCCCCCTGCCATGGGCAGGGACACCTTCCACTAGACCAGGTTGTTTAGAGCCCCATCCAATCTGACCTTGAACACTTCCAAGGATGGAGTCATCCACAGCTTCTCTGGGCAACCTTTTCCGGTGTCTCACTATGCTCCCAGTAAAGAATTTCTTCCTAATATCTAATCTAAACCTACCTACTTTCAGGGTCTTAGCGCTTGTTCTATCACTACATGCTTTTAATAAAAATTCCTTCTTGAAAAATCACTCTTCATGAAGCTGTTACGGTCTCCCCTTATATGTTAAAAGTCTCAGCCTTTCAAAATACAAGGAGAAAAAAAAATCCTGGAAGTTTTAGGTTAGCAGGACATACAGAAAGGTAATCGAGTTCAGAAAAATAAAAAAAAAAATAAAAAATTAGAAAAATAATCTTTTTCCCTTCCACCCAGGAAAAAAATCTAAAACAATGCCAATGGGATATTTGAGATCAATGTTGAAGGACAGCTATCTCAGTCTCATTGCTCTGGCAAACATTTGGGTACTCTGAGAAACACCCCAAGCATTGCTCATTTCTCTAGCACTGCAGATCTTGGAAGAATGGCACCCCTGCTAAAAACTACACAACTTTCTGTTGATTTTTCTGCTTTGGTTTTGTCAAAACTGGGCTTACTTACAGGGGTAATTTGATCCTTCAAAAATCAAGCGATCCCACTGAAACAGTATATTGTTAGCATATTATCAGTCACCTTCAGATTTCCTCATGTTTCTGCAAAATGCTCTTGTCAAGTCTGACAGACGTTTCATTCTTATTTGAAATTAATTAGAGCCTCTGCCTTACTTTGATTTTATAAAAGGCTGTGGCTGGGGAAATTCAGCCCTAGCCCTATGAAAACATCTCTGTGTAACATAGTAGACAAGTAGATGTAAAATATGTATTTTACATAATGTTTACATACAATATAGTGAGACATTTGTCAGTTTTAAGATACAACCAATCACTTGCAGTGTTTCTTTGTGTGCAGATAAACTCATATTAATTCCAAGAGAGTAGAACAGAATTAATATTCTAGTAATTATCTATTTCCAATTAAAATATAATTGTGCAGTGAATAATAATAAAAAAGAGCCAAGACTTTCAAATACTTGAGATGTAGTGCCTTGAATTAATATTTATGAACCAAAAGTAAGTTTTCTGACTTCATAAGAGTGCTGTGCACTCAGCAGCATCTTCTGCAGTCAAAAAAAGCATGGATGCAGCACAGAGTAGCCTGTCTCTCTTCTGCAGTTTGATTAGGTATAGAACTTGCTGCCTTAAGTGCATAAAGTTGCAGCACTTGGGTCAGCTGTAAATGAGTCGAAGTTTCTTGGTTAATGATGACAGTTTACAGTAATAACCAGTTTTAAGAAGCAGAAGTACTTGGCACTTTGAAAAGCACTCAGCAGCTTCTCCTGAAATTCTGGCTTCTGAAGTACAGACCACTTATTTAGTTTAGGTTTGGTATGTGTTGTTGTTGTTTGTCTGCTTGTTTTTATCTGCCAATCTGTGAGCTCAACTTGTTTGGGTATTAGAGCTTTATTTTGGATTCTGTGATGGTTTTTCCTGTCTGAAGACTGAGGGAGTACAAAATAACAAACCAAAGTTACTGCCATCCATTTCCCCTAAAATAATCTTACTTAAGCTTTCCTGAGGGCTATGGAATATCTTTTAGCACTTGAAATCAGTTGTTCTGTAAAGAGATGCAAGTTCTTCCATCTGCATTTTCTGTACAAAGCCCTTCCTGGGACCTTGCTTAACCACTTCAATTTTGGAACTACAAAAGGAGAAGACAGAAGTGTTGTTATGTGCTGAATCCAGATTTGTAGCACTGCACTCATAAGGGGTGTTTAGGTGATGTGGAATGCAACAGAGCAAATTTCAAGCAGTTTGAAAAGCTGTCCTGTTTAGGCCATTTTCCTGTTGCAGCTGTAGGTGTTCCTTTTTATAAACAATGAGCTTAAAATTTTCTGTATCATATTTATTAATGACTGATTGAAGAGTATGTCAACACTGGCTAATCGAAACCCCTACTTAACACCCTTCAGAGTAGGCAGTTAAAGAAAGTTCCAGACAAGAATCAGGGCCCCAGTATCCTCCTGTACTGTGTATCAGCTCTAACTCCTCCCTGGGATTCTGGAGCTCTGTCCACTGTAATGCCACAGTGATGAGATAAAGATGTTTTATAATATACAGAGAGGTGTGGCTTGCATTTTTTACTTTCATTCTTAACCGTACATGTCTACAAAGTACTAAAATAAATCTTTATATGAAAAGATGAGTCATGGTATCGGCTGGAGTTAAATCTGGAGGGAGAGTTTACTAGTATAAGTGGTAAATATATATCAACATTTTCTGACTTTTAGTCCTTCTTCCCTGATTTTTATTCCATCTTAGACTTGTTAAATAACATTCTGCTTTGCACAGGAATTGCAGAGCAGATTGGAGTCAAGGGATATGTAATCTAACAGTTGGAGGCAGTATCAGGTATTTCAGTGGAAGGTGTAAAAATGAACCATTTGTAGACAGAAGGTAAAAATATGCCATTTCAGACCCATGTATCAAATAGAGATTGGTTTATAGGCTTGCATATGACATTTCAGTCACTCAGTTCACTTAGGATTATTCTGAGAAGCATTATTATGAATATGCATATCCAATTCTCTCTGGTAAAAAAAAATCTTTGCCTACCTATGGTTTGACTCTTCACTGCAAGGAGTATTTTGTCCCAAACAGATGAGCAGTGACCTTTCCTTAAAGGCAATTATCTGTTTTCTCTTGGATCAAAACTCTTTACTTCCTCCCTCCTTACATTCATTTCTCAGGTATATCGGGAATAGTGATTTTAAAAATCTGGAGAGTAACCTCTTCCACCCACACAGTTGTCAGGAATCAGCAGAAATCAGTCCCTGGCATCCACAGTGTGCCTGGGAGAGTTTTGAAAAAGCTGGAAAAGCTCAACAATCTGACACTGGCGAAAATTACTCTCTGCATTTCAACATCTCTGTGCTTCTTTTGGTGCCAGTTTGCAGGAATATAGATTTCTCTGCTGATTGCAGGAACAGGTTTTTGTTTGACTAAAGCGGAAAATTCTTTAAAAGTCTCCCAAAATATTGCCAGCTACAAAAATCTGATGAAAATCTTGATCTACTCCATTAATTGCTTTGCAGAACTCCATTTTCTTTCAGGAATGCTCTTCTTCTTCAGATCTCTGCCTCTATCCTTCCTCAGCCCATCATGTGTGCCCGTGACACCAAGCTGTGTGGTGCAGTTGGCACACTGGAGGGAAGGGATGCCATCCAGAGGGACCCAGGCAGACTTGAGACGTGGGCCTGTGTGAACTCCATGAAGTTCAACAAGGCCTAGTGCAAGGTCCTGCACCTGGGTCGGTGCAATCCCAAGCACAGATACAGGCTGGGAAGAGAATGGATTGAGAGGGGTCCTGAGGAGAAAGACTTGAGAGTGTTGGTGGACAAGAAACAGGAAGGACATTGACCTGCTGGAGTGAGTCCAGAGGAGAGCTGCAGAATGTTCCAAAGGCATTGGAATGGGAGGGGGAAGTTCCTATTTCAAAGAAAATTTTTAACTCACAGGTAACACAAAGTAATTGCTTTTATGACAGGAACTGCAAATTGGTCACAGGTTTCCTGAATCAGACTCGGTGCCATCTCAGCATTTTATTGGGGAAGAGAATTTCCTAGTCTTCTGAATGACATAGTCTGTTGGGGTGTGGATCTCTGGATGGACAAAGGCCAGAGACAGCCCTGGACTATGTGCATGTTTCTCTTCCTTTTGAAATATCATGTGTATGAAAAGTATTTGATTACTGATGGGTTTTAAAAATTTTATGGCTTCTGCTCAATGGTCTAAGGTATGCTTTTTTCTCTTTCCAGCTTGTCATATTGAGATACTCCTAAAGCAATCAAAGGTAAATCTTTAATTTATTTCCTTATTTCCTATTCCATTTTGAATATAAAGCCTTCATTACTGTCTTTCACTTAACAGCCCCCTGTGCAGTTAGATCTTAGAATCATAGAACTATTTAGGTTGGGAAGGACCTTTAAGATCATTGAGTCCAGTCGTTAACCAAGCACTGCCAACTCCACCACTAAGCCATGTCCCCAAGTGCCACATCTACATATCTGAAATGCTCCAGGGATGGTGATTCAACCACTTCCCTGGGCAGCCTGTTCCAGTGCTTGAAAACCCTTTCCATGAAGAAATTTTTCCTAATATCCAATATAAACCTCTCCTGGCACAGTTTGGGGCCATTTCCTTTTATCCTATTGCTAGTTACCTGGGAGAAGGGCCCAAAACTGAACAAAATATTCGAGGCATGGCCTCACCAGCGCTGAGTACAGGGGTATGATCACTTCCCTGGTCCTGCTGGCCACACTATTTCTGATACAGACCAGGATGCCATTTGCCTTCTTGGCCACCTGGGCACACTGCTGGCACGTGTTCAGCCGCTGTCAACCAGCACCCCCAGGTCCTTCTCTACCGAGCAGCTTTCCAGACACTCTGCCCAAAACCCGTAGTGCTGCAGGGGGTTGTAGTGACCCGAGGAGAGTACTTGGTGCTTCATCTTGTTGAACCGCATAACCTCACGACATCCTTGTTGTCCTTCTAAGTTGTCTCTGTTTCCAAAATTGACAGTCCCTTTTTTTTTTCTGGAATTCCAGCTGAAGCTCTCTGTTCAGCCAGGCCAGTCGTCCTCCCCCCTAGTTCAGCTTTTAGGACATAGGAACAACCTGCTCCTGTGCCTTTAGGACTTCCTTCTTGAAAAATGTTCAGCCTTCTTCCCACTGTTGCCTACTCATTTCAGCCACAGTACACCTTTGGTTTAATGGGAACATCTTAAGAACAACAGTTTAGCACCTGTATTTTGATGCCATGTGACTTCCCTCCATATCTGTCTTAAACAGCTCCAAGTCTCACTCTCCTATTTTGGTTACCTTGGCTTTTGCAGCCCTTCATGAAGAGGTAGAGGAGGAGAGGGGTCTGCAACCTGAGTCAGATCAGTGCTGTGAGCTGCAGAAGACAATGACACAGTTCCCTCAAAGTCTGTGGTTGAATTTGGAGGAAAACATGGAGGAAAACTTCCATAAAGTGGTAAGAACAGTCTGCAAATTTCACTGCTCAGGCCTCACTGCCTGTTAGCTTATTCCTCGTGTAAATCTACCACAAGCTGTGATACTGTAGTATAATAGTGTGTTCATCTATTCCAGCTTGATAAAATTATTTGATTTTTTTCCCTATGCCTGCACAAGATCAACTAAATTAGAAGGAGATTTCATCACCAGCATCCTAGCAGAGGTATTGTAATTGAATCTTCATTTACAGCTTAATCATGCAATCAACAAGACTACATAAAATTTTGACAGAGAGCTAAAAACTGTCATTTGTGTCAAGCTAGTACTGATTAATTTATTGATCTGTTTCTATTCAGTTCTTTAGAAGTAAATACATGATCCTCTAAGTAACTGAGATCTTACTCTGGAACCACACTGTGGGGTTGATATTCCTGTGTGGAGACTGTGCCTATACTCATCCCTACAGAGCTGAACTACAGCTGACTGGTGTTCTGCAGCTGGTTTCTCTGTTCATTAAACTGTGACAGCACGAGATCTGATGTCTCTATAACTGGTGAGTTTTATGCTGTCTAGGTACCTATGACAAACATAGACCATGAGCTAGAGACTGCTTGAAATTGTCCTACTTTCTTCCTCTCAGTGGAAAAGTTTATCTTTTGCAAAAAAATAACGTATATTAATAATGGGGGGGGAGTTGAAGAAGTCTTGAAGAGGAATTGGATAAAGGCATAATGGGAATGCCTAGGCACTGATAGGAAAGTTCATGTTATATTCACAGAAAGAGAGGATGAACTGGGGGCCCTACAAGCATTGGAAATACTGCTTTGGTGCTGAGTACTTAGGCTTTCTGAAAACATAGTTTTGCTTGGGGTATTTCTTTAAATTAAAAATCTTCACAAAGCAAATCTTTGTTTCTTAAAAAAACCCTAAAGCCATAAGCCCTGTTTTCTCTTACATAAAAGAAATTACATATTAGGGATGACTGAATATTTTCCATTGAAACTAGTTTTTCTTTCTTAGATATGCTCCAGGATATAAAAAGAGCATTTTGCTCTCCATACTCTCTCCTTGCCCCCCATCACTAGGCTTTAGTCATTTGTAGAGAGATATCCTGCCCATGCAATAGTTTCTAGGCTGTCAGGATAACTGCAGTGGTTAGAGGAAATCATCACTGGGGGCTAATGTCACTTCCAGTTTAGGTGTTTCCTGCTAAAATGCATTTTTCTGTTTTAATGTGGTTGAGTGCATGCTGATATTTTTTTAAACATTGACTATTCTGATGCTTCTGGTTGAGTAGAAAGCAACATGGAGAAACTGTGTTGGAGTCACAGATTTTCAGTGTTGGCCCAGCCAGGAGAAGGGGTTAAAATGATCTTGCTGGTGGTGGTGCAATTTTTCTGGTTGTGTCAATCATAAACAAGGAGGGATACTGCAGTGTGAATGCAGAGTCCCATGGGAAGACCCCAGTAGGAGTTATTCACATCAACTTTGTTTCCAAAACAGGTGTCCTGTGAAGCTGCCTTTGGATAAACATGACACAGTGTCACTGGGTGTGACCATAACACATCTTCAAGTCTAAGTTGCAACATAAGATGGAAGTGCAAAATACTGCTGTGTCTGAATAGTGGTGGTTTATGCCTGTTTAGTGTGGAGGCTGATGATCAAAAGGGGTGGTAGAGGGCCATGCTGAGACTGTATCCCACATTGACTGAAACTTCTTAGTGTTGCCATATTTCCAGCAGTTGAACTGGGAACTGCTTTCTTTAGACACTTATTTAAAAATCTATCTTGTCCTTAGTATCGCTAAGGTTGGAAAAGACTTCTAAGACCCCTGAGGCCATAAAAAGATGGGAAAGAAACCCTGTCAAGACTGCAGCGTATTCGTTGCTTGTCTCACTCCTCCTACATGGAGCAGCTCAAGCGACAAATTCCCATTGCTTTTTGTAGCTGAACTTAGCTATTTTCAGCTCTTGCTATGTAAGGCTGGATGTCACACTTGCCTCAGGTTAGACAGGAGGGTGCTCAGACTGTTGGTGGTAAGGGCTTCAAGCAGCTTCCGGCTCTCATGCTTTGTGAGTCACTACCAAAGGCTATAAATAGGAAATAATATAAAGTATATGTATTAATCTTACAAAACATGTAGTGTGGGGATAGTATGACTCAGTCCAGTCATCCCATCCCCAATTTTTGTAATTTCTCTTTTTGCTGTATTATACTTGATCTCTGAAACACTGGGGACAAGCCAGGGTCTGAGGCATTGGTGAGGCACTCTTGTTTCTCAAAGCATATTATTTATAACGTATCTCAACAAGTGGGAAAAGGTCAGACCGAACTGGCTGAAGGAAAAACACAATAAAAATGGAAGTAAAAGTAAGATGGCAAGAGAGAAAACTGGGTTAAGGGAAGAGTGGAGAATGTTCATATCACAGATACCTCAAAATTTTAAGCGAAACCAGAATTCCTGAGTAGGAAAGAAAAGAGAGTGAAATGCATCTTATTTCCATGTTTGCAGCTCTTTGTCTCTATTCAGTGATATCTCTTAATCAAGAAGGAAGAGAAGAAAAGAATAGCAGGTTTCAGGATATTTGCATCTTGACCAAGCTGGTATACAAAGAGTCCTGTACAGGAAAGCCCAGGGAGTGCAGAGCCTGCTGGGACTATCTGTCTGGTGTCAACCATTGAGCGGGACTAAGTTTAACTTTTTTCTTTTTTCCTTTTTTTTTCTTTTTAAAATTGTTGTTTTATTTGGATTCTTGGGTTTTTGTTGTTGTTGTTGCTTTTGTTTGTTTGTTTTTGTTTGGTTTTTGTTTGTTTGTTGGTTTGTTTGGTTGGTTGGTTTTTTACCTGATTAGATGTAAGTGTTGATGGAAAAGCCTGAGTAGACTTAAAATTTATTGAAATGAAGTATTTAGAAGAGACTTCTTAAAAAAAGCCATAAACACTGAACTGTATTTCATTATGCTGTCTTGCAAATCAAACAGTCTTACATGTGACTATACATATGGACTGCAAATAGAAGAAATTTAGGTCTTGAGCAAAAGTTATTCCCACAAAAAAATTTCCACTTCTCTTCTAAAATGTGTCCTTGGCCAGATAAAAAGATAAACAGTGTGAAGGAGGCCATGACTTGGCCTCTGCCAGCAGAGAAGGTCATGGCTCAGGAGGGAAGGAAGCTAAACCTGAATTTGTGCAGAAATCAGTGGTGGAAGCTTGACTGAATTTTTGCCAACTGGCAAATTCTGAACTTTCCCAGGAAAGGTCAAGATAATTTAGCCGGAAAAAAATAGCTGCTGCCAAATTCTAATGAGTTCCTTTCTTTTTCCCATCTGGGAATAACTGTGAGCTATCTGGATAAGTTTATTGGCGTGATGTGCGAATAAAATAAGCAGAGTTACCCTGGGACAAGTTCATCCATAGCATGACTACTCGCTGAGGTGTTTTTGCACCAGGGATTGGTTTTATTCAACTTTACTTTAAGTTACTTTTCTGAACTATAAAAGGCTCTTATCTGAGACATCTCTATAAAATAACAATTTTAAATAAAAATATTAATAAAGTAGATAATTCAGATACTTCACTTCCAAATAATTCATTGCACTAAATTAGTTTTCTCTAATCAATTAAGAGTCTGCCAGGTAGCAGCAAATGGTAATCTAACAGCGGGAACAATTTTCCGTATTTTTAGGGAAGGTGTGAGAGTAGTGCCAACTTATTTAAAACTGCTCCTCCAACCCAGAGGGCCCAGGCTGAACTCTTCCTTCCAATAACTCAATGGATTTTTTTCACCAGTTTTCTTATTTGGAAGAGGGATTTATTGCCTTAGTGCTGCTCTGAGTCTAGTTATTTTGTTTGCTGGTGGAGTGGCAAGCAAAATATGCCCCTTTGTGATTCATGTGTCTCAAGGACAAACCCAATATCTGCAGAGACATACGAGTTTCTACATCTATCGCTGACGTGTGGGTTCGGCAGGATGGTACAGAGCTCTTTTACAATCAGTACAGAGACACAGGGGACCAGAGTGACCCAGAATATCCCTGTGGTGATCTGAGCCCTATTAGAGGCATATGCAGTCCTTGATAGATACTGCTTGTTAGTCTTCAGTGGATGATTCTTTGGTCTAACCCAATTTGTTTGTTCTTATAAGCTCAGGTCTGCCTACAACTAGCTAGAAAAGTAGTAGATACAAATTGTACCTGAACTCTCACTTTTCTCTGGTATTAGTATACTTGATGTTATTTTCTTCACCCACCTAGAATACTATATGCCTTGTTAGTCTGTGTCACTTCTTGTGGTGGAGTTAGGGCTAGTCAGCCTTTGCTTGATGAATTTCTAGTCTAAAGACCTTGTGAAGGTTACAGCTGTGCCTGATCAACAGGCTGTAGGCTGGATTTGTGCAGTGACCACGTTCACTTTCAGCCTCTGATACCAGAATTAGTACCTGCCCTTGAGAACGCAGGCGGGAGCAGCAGAGGAAGCCTGGATGAAATTCTGGGTAGCAGGACAGTCAGTTCTGACTTAATTGAAGCCTCTGAAGAGTTATGCAGGCAAAATTGTAACTAGGATGTCTTGTTTTGGTATGGTGTATCTTGTCACGATCCTATCAGAAGCAACTGTTAAGGATCACCTTTCTGTGTCCCAATCCTGAAACCTAAAACCCATTGCGACCTCATGAAAAAAGAAAAACAGTCCTCTCACAGTCCTCTCTACCCATTATTGAGTGTATGCTGGAGACAATGAGATTGGATGCTGGAAACCACAAAATGCACTTCTGACTCTTGTAGCTGTACTGCCAAGGGCATTGGTTTTCTTTACCTGAGTGTTCAGGAAAAGGTCTTATTCCAGTTGCAAATGCCTCTGCTTTGGCACTCCCATCAGAGAATGCCATAGTCAACAGCAAAGCCCCACGGAGGCTGTCAAAGCCCATGTAGCCTTCAGTAGATTGAAGCAACTTCTCAAAAGAAAAAGGCATTTGGTGACCTCAGGCAAAGGCAAGTATGTGCCATTCAATTATCATCAGTTGGTAAGACTGCAAAAAATTGAACAGCTTGGAGTTGTCACATTTAGTGCCCTAATTGGTTCCACATTTCACTGGGTAAAATCTCAAATACTCTAGTTTTGGGGAGTTCAAGAATTCTCTGTATCTGCTTCCACACACTCTGCACTGGTTTTCCTCTCCAGTGTGCAGTTTGTTGTGCTTGAGACAGCTGGCTGCCTCAAGGCATCATTAAGGGGAGTGACTGAGATGCAGCCTCTGAAGTGAGACAGGCCATGCCTGATGCAAGTCTGTTTCCATCCATGGCAAACTTCATCAAAACCTCTCAGGGAAAAGGGCTGCCTTTCTCTTTTGTTTTAAGTTAAACCCACAAAGTCATTTCTGAAAATGCATTGTTCTAATAGTTTTCTCTTACACTTTAGAAATAGCTAATATTAGTACTATTTGGTAATATGTTCACTACTACATGTTAGGGCACTAAGTACTAGGTAAAACCTCAAAACACAGACAGCCTCTAGTCTAATCCAAATCCCTTGTATGGCAAATTTTCTGTTAGCTATATGCACATTTTCTCACTAACTTAACTGAAACAATTTACAGGTATGAAGTTGAAGCATAAGCAGGAGCATTTTGCAAGTCAATACTTGAGGGATTTTTAAGGGTGTGAACGAAGGCTCAGGGAAGTCAGTGGGAGGCTCCAACCAAGATTTTAGAAGTCAGTTTGTGAAGACAGTAAATTAGTGCACGGATACATATCCAAAAAGAGTCTTGAAATTGCATGTGAGACCTGACAGCAGTACAAGTTTGAAACCTCAGTGTCTCATAAGAGTAGAAAAATTGGGTGTTCAACTGCCAGAGGGTCCTTCTGGGAAAAAAGAGCATCCTTCTGTCCAACATGACTCGTCTCTCCACTATGTGAAGAGCCTGCTTTTATAAGACAATTTTTTTTAACATTGCCAGTTACTTGTCAGTCTTCCATACTTACTAATTTATTTTTATGAATTCGGTCTCATTTTCCATTGGAGCTTGATGAATTAAATTGTTCAACAGTATTTTAGGTCTGTATTTTGAGATATTGTGAAAAGCAAAAACCGATCTGTTAAGTAGCGTGGAAATTTCAGATTTCAGTAGATTCAGCTACAGTTAAAATAGTGTGAAATTTATTTAATAAAACTTCAACAGAAATGCTAAAAGAACACACAAAATTAAAATGTATGTGTTTTAGGATTTAGAAGGCTTTCAGTTAGAATTTCAAAGGACCTTACAGCCCACTATTTTTTAAATAAACATATTATGCAGAACTGCCAAACTTCTGATCCTTTCCACCTCAAATATTAGGATTCTCTATAAGATTTTGAAAATCTCTGCAGAAGAAAATTTACTGTTGATATTGTCAGTGAAATATTCTTCCCTATAGCACATCATTCTCTAGTGTTTTGTCTAGCCTAGCTGTAAAATAAGGCTACACAATAACTTAATAATTTCTGGAGAAAATGCAACTTAGTGCTCAGAAATTTTTTTCTTATTATAATGAGTTGACTCTTTTATATAGCATCAAGCTTGCCTCCCAAATGCAATGAGACATAATATGCAGATTCAAAAGTATCACTTTCAAAATGGCTTGGGAGTGTAGTTTGGTAGGATGGATCCATGGCCAGCAGAACATCATGCTGGTTCAGGGCAGTGGTAGTCAGTAATACAGCTTTCCTGTCCACTGTCATGGACTGCTGCACAGTAAATGAAAAAGTTTCTGTGAAGATCATGGATATGCAGTACATGCAGCTTTTAAATACTGGGAAGAATGTCATAGGAAACTTCTTAATTTCAGTGATACCAGCCTTGGCTGCTGTATAAGATATTCCATTGCCTGTACACATGTAAAAACAAAACAAGACTTTTTCTTGGAGTGACAGATAATGCTCTTCAAGGCACTGAAGATGAAACTGCTTGTTCCCTGCGCACTGCCCAGAGATGCTCTTCCCAGTGTTGCCCTTCCTTAATACCAAATTCATTTATTTCTTTGATGTGTTACATAGAACAGAAAAGTTGGGGTTTTTTTTCGTGCGTTCGTTTGTTTTAAAAACAAAGAAAAAGAAGTGCAGGTGAATGTATCGGTTCTTCCTGGCCAGCCCTTCTCTCTTCCCGCGAGGTGGGAATAACCTGCCCGGCAGTTTCTCATCCACCAGGCGAGTCCCTCTAGTGGTGCCATACTGAATTTTTTTCTCCTACATTCCCAAATTAATGAAGAGTAAAACCGAATCAAACCGAATAAATATTTTAATGCAACCCTCAGTTAGTGAAAATACTATAACGTCATATGGTTTTGGTCTAAATAGCATCACACTTCTGGAAAATCGTGTACCAGGGTAATTCCTGTACCTTCAGTTTAACAGGAGTTGAAACTGTTTTCAGTGACTGCTGAGCAGGGTCATCAATTTTCATGGAAACACGAAACGACCTAAAAATACAATACATTTTTCAACATGTGAAATTTTTTCCTCATCTCTTTTTAGAAAGATGCTTTAGGCAGGTTTTTTTGTGCAAATTAATTATATTTCTGTGGTGACCTTGTGAGGAACAACTTCAGTATTATCAGTCTGCATTTTGCAAATGGGGAGTTAGAGCTGGTGCCTCATGTTCACAAATAGACTTGAGAAAACAAATCATATTTCTGCTTTCTTGAAACTGTAAAATGTTGGGAAGAAAATAACAGTTGGAAGTGAAATGAAAGCCACTGAAAGTGAAATTGAAGAACTGATAAGTGCAGAAAGGTCCTTGAAGCAAACACACCTGCACATGAAATGCTCAATACAACACTGTTTTCATTTTAATTCTTTGTGGCTCTGCAGTCGGGATTTGTTGTTGTTGCTGTTGTTTTGTTGGAATTTTTTTTAAGCAACATATGTAGGTAAATAAGAGAAGCCGCATTTATTTGTAGGGGCATTTTTAGCCTTTCAGTGCTCAGGGCAATCACAGTAGATCTTCAAAATGTTTTAGCTGACTCCAAGAGTTTTACCACTTCCTGAGTGGTGTTCGAAACAGCATGTAAAGGTGGCAGCAATCACACAGTGACCTGAATGAAAGGGAACAGATGCTGACCAAGTGCAGGTTGTCCTGACTGGCTGTGTGACCAGAAGCCCCCTCAGCACTGCACACCTGCTGATGGGACATGGAATATTGCTTACAGCCAGGAAAATCCAAGAATGGTTGAAAGGGGCATAGCAGGAGCACAGCTCTGCTGCTGCAGCCGTCAGGGCTGTCCTGGAAATGCAGTGAGCAGGAATGGTGTAGCTATAGGCAAATATGGCCAATACAAGTTTCTTCACTTCCCATTTGAGCCATAGAGCGTTTGTCCAGTCCACAATGCTCTTCCTGGATCTCTGGGCACCTGAATGGATGAGCTTTATTTCCCACTTCCCACATTGCCAAGGAGCCAGTGGGTAAAAGCACCTGATATTTCTCTTTGGTTAGGCACTTATTTGATCAAAATTCAGCTTTATCTGGGAATACATTAACTCAGTTAATCCTAGGAATTGAGACATTCATGCGGAGAAATCTGATTAATTACCTTTCTTCCACCAGGTTGTCTGTCAAAGCATTGGAAGGAAAATGGTATCACTTTATAACTTTTTTTCCTAATACCTTGAGGTTAGATGAGATTAAATATACTGTAATACTGCACCCTCATGCAATGCTCTGTAGAGATAGCTGACCAAAGTCTGATGAATAACAAGAAGGTGAATCTGCATGTGGGTCCTTTCCTGGTCCTTGAAGCAGCTGAGCTGTGTCAGCCTGCAGAGATAACTCTGCTGCTTTGGGTTGGAAATCTAGTTTCCAACCAGAGACCAGAGCCAGCACAGCTCTCCCTACAAGGCTCCATCCTGTGGGCTGCAAATGCACTCAGACCCGTGGTGAAAGAGTCCATACCTCTGCCCCAGGATATTATTCTTAAGAGATGTAACGGATGAAATCTTCAAGGGCACCAGCTTAAACATAATAACAGGGAATAACAGGGAAACAAATAATGAAAATGTCCTGTGATAAGTTTGAATATTAGAGTTACAGGTGCTTTGGATGTCACAATTTTTCACTTCTCTATGGAGTGTTTGAATGTTGAAAGTGTCATCCAAAATTTATTTATTACATTTCCTTGAGTTTGACTTTTAGTAGATTTTTTAAAATAATTTATTTCTTTCAAGAGAAACAGATTCCATTTGGGAAGCTTTAAAAGGCAATGGGCTAGAATAATAACAAAAATAAACTTGGATTCACAAATTATGCTTTTTATTTTAAAACATAAAGTGGAAAACCATGATTGCCTGATATTTGTTTTTATGCTTCTACATGAAGAAGTGTGCTGACTAGGGATGGAAGGCTTGGGTTCTGGAATCAATACTGAGCACTGAAGTAGCTTTTAGATGCTCAGCTCCTGCTGTGCTTGGTCTAATTTGGAGCTTGTTGAAATCCCATTTTAAATGTTGCTGGAGGAGTTTGCTTTATCTCTGCAAGAAAGCCAGGGAAGCTGGTAGTTGAAAATAATGGATCATCAGGAAATAAATATGAGGATAATGTATGCAGGGAAAACTTCAGCCATGAAACTTGTTTTGGAGGACGGCGAGCCCATGTCTCTGTTCACTTTTTGCTGTTTGAAACGAAATCTAGAACCAATATGGGGAATCATTCACAACAGTGTAATGGCTCTGTTTCAGTCTTTAGGCTGAAATTCTGGAAAGGCTTACTTTATTAATTTGCTCCAGCCAACAGAGATAAGCATTTGTGCCTGAATTTTCAGAAGTGTCATTTGGGGAAAGTCATACTTCTGTGCACTCCCCCACACACTGGATTTCACCTTTTGCAGCACTTTGAGAAGGATCTCTGTAAAGTCAGCCCAACGGAGTTGTATATGCTCTGTCTAACTGTAAAATGTTCCTAGTCCACACCAAAAAACCACAGCAGTTAGTGTGCATTCCCTTGGCAAACTCATGCTTACAGCAAAATACATCAAAAGACATGAGAATGTTGGGCAGGAATCTCAGAGAGTGAGAAATAGCCCTTGTCCTTCACAGAGGAGAATGGTTTGGTTGGTGAAAAGTCTTCTCACTCTGCTCTTTGGCAGCCCTGTTTGATATGGATGCAGCAAAGACCAGGGCAACTTGTCAGCCAGTTAAATGGAGAAGTGAACCTACAACACTCATGCAGCCTAACTCCATTCATTGCTATAGCAATAATTCCCCATGAAAATGGAGCAAAGAAATGTTTTAGATGATAATGCACTTTTAAAATACAATACTGCTAGCAAGAAACCTCTCTCATTTTAACCCACAGATCTGTGAAGTCCTTTAATGATATTAATAATCTTCTTTTGCCTTCCTGAAGGAGTTCTCAAGAGGGAATGAATTCAGCAACTCCTACCTTGCAGTTGCAAGCAAGAATCTAGATACATAAGTATTTAAACAATAGAAATTTAAGAGCAGGTTGTACTTTGATATGAGTGAGTCCTCTGCCTTCTCTTACTTCTTCAGATTTTCAACCCCCTCCCCAAACAGGTAGAGATACAAATGCAACTAAAAGTTGCTGGCTTTCCTTTGGGTGTTAATTCCCTTTTATACTTTTCAAAGTCCTCTACAAAGTGTTAAGGCAGGAGAAACATTCTCACAGGACTCATAGCAGCCAGAGATGTCATATGTCAGGGCAGGATATAAAAGAGAGCTTTCTGAAATATGTTTTTTTGCTATCCACAGGGTACAGCTACCTTCTTACAATAGCCAAAGTCTTATCCATCTTCTCTATTTCTCCGTAAACATAGGACATAAGAGCCCTTCCCTACCTTGTGGGGGCACTGGGAAGGTTGCATGCTGTGATATCCTTTCATGTGGCACAGGTTGAGGACAAATAACAGAGGCTTTGCTGAAATATCTCCCTCTGACCCATCCAGAAAGAGTCCCTGGAGGCACAGCAAGGGCTGCCTGCCTCTCCTCTACATCTGCAAGGTTGTAATACTTCTATTCATTTTCTTCTAAACACCTAAAAAACAGAGTCCAAGGAATCAGTGGGTTATTTGGCTTTTAAGTACATTTTTTGTGCTATTTGCTGAGGTGTCAACCATACCTTCTTTGTTTATGAACCTAGCAACTAACAATATTGTTTTATTTAAATGACTTTTGAGTAGGAGAATTCCTCTCTGCCTCTTCACTGTTAGGACTAGAATTTGCAAGGAGTACAAAGAGAATGCGGGAGAGTGCAACATCTGACTCAGCTCGGCTCAGGCACAGCAGTGTGATCTAGCCAGAAAGAGCAAAGCTAAAGGTCACCTGTACCTATCTGCATGTTCAACTCTTCAGGTTTTTGACTATGTCTTTGTCTTTTTCAAACTTCAGACTGAACAAAGCAAAATCTTGAAGAGAACTAACGGTTTGATCAGCCCAGTTTCTTGAATGAGGGAAACATTCTTCCTAAACGGACAAAACAAGTATCTCAGCATTGGCTGGGACAGGTTTTTATGAAGTGAGAGTGGGGAGGGAGGCAGCAGAAAAATTGTCAACTGAGCACACAAATGTGTTACCTGTATTTTGCCAGAACAACCAGCCTCATGCAGAAGCCCCTTCCTTTCCCTGATCATTGGGTTTGGGGATGAAAGCCCAGCAGTGGCTGCGTGCTTGGAGATGGCATTCCAGCTGGAAGAGGCTATTGCTCTAGGTCATGAGTGGGATCATTACCCAGTGCAGTTTCAGATAGGCTTTTTCCTCACTGCAGGAACATTTAAAGATGAGAGAGGCAAGTGCAAGCATGAAAACCCATTATAACACATAGTGGTGCTAAGACTTTCAGTAATGGAATGTACATGTTATATCTTGTTGGTGTCCAACACTGGGGTCTGTAGCAGTTCTTAGCAACAGCTGCCACAGTGGAATCTCTCAGAAACAGACAATTCACTACAATGCTGTAGCTGTGTTGAATGGCACCCACCTTTCCACAGCTGTGGGAGACTGCAAATGGATGCAGGGAAAAGAGAAGGACTTGGGAATAGTGCATACCCAGAAGAGCTCCATCACCATGGCTCTTATAGCATCTTCTCAAACTCCCTGTGTAAAGTTTGCGTGGGATAAGCCCCTTCCCTTCATTGCAGGGCTTTCCCTTTAAGGTGTAACTTACACCTGTAAGCCAAGGGAAGGGAATCACAGGCAGCTAAAGCCGTGAGATTTACACACCTTGCCTTCCACATTTCTGTCAAGATGAAGGTCACCCATTATGCCCATGAGCAGTCTTGACAATTCTTTCATGCTTTTTGATGGTTTAGTACAACAGCAGGAGAGGCCAAATGAGCTGTTTGTGGGATGTATGTAATGCTCCTAATCTGTGCTGGAAATGGGAATATTGAATGAGCTGCTTAAGATAGATGTAGAGGTGCTTTCTATTAAGTATGTAGCCAGTCTTTACAAGTGGGGTATACACTGTCCATATTTCTAACCATTTAATTAATCAGTACAATGAATGCAATTTAGATAGGTAATGAAAAGTCCTCTATTTAACCTTAAACTGGCACATAATTTTACCTGTCAACAGTCTTCAGTACAGAAGGTTGTTTCTGAAATTCCTGGCTCTAAAAGTTACTGAGCTACTTACGAAAATGTACTTAACTGCCAGTGAGTCAGCATTCAGAGGTCTGAAACTCATTTCCAGGAATTATGTGATTTACAAGGCTCAACTTCCAAACTTGGCCACTGACATAGAAAGAGAAGGAATAAAGAAATTCTGAAATAAAAACCCCACATGCTTTTCAAATGCAAAGCACAATAAGAAAACCGTCAGTCTCTTGAGACATATCTGTGCCTGTCATTTAAAATTAGAGGGTAGTAGAGAAATACTCCACCTCAGTAATTTTCTCTTTGGAGTCACAGTTTCTTGACTGATGTCAAGTCCAAAGACACTGCTGGAGCAGAAAAAGGAAATGTTCATGAAATTTAACAGTACAAATGAAGACAATTCTTGTTCTTTTGGATCCCTTAAATGTGGAATGACAATGTTTGGTATACTAACAGCATCATAACAACTGAGGGTATCTGCTTCAGGCAGTGCTTTTTGTGCATTTCTGAAGATGATTTCCAACTATTGCCAGTGATATTCAGGTGGAAGTGAAAAAATTTGCAGGTCCTATTTAGGGAATGAGATAGATAATTCATTTAGAATGTTGAGATGAGGGAAGTGACCCTTTCTAGGTGACCCTCAACCACCACTCAGGATTCACTGGTAACAATCTCTTAAGAAGAATAACTTTCCCTTCTGACGGTGCCTTCAGCAGCTGACTGTGTGCTCTTGGAGGAAAGTTGCTGTACTATCTCATTTTCTTAATTTCCTGGCTCTATGTCCTACTTTTCAGACAGTTAATTTTCCTTTTCATTAGGGATCTTATGGTAAAGGTGTAATTTGTACTTCTAAGAGCTAAAGCAGTCACAGACCTATTAATCATACAGGAATGCAGCCTTACAAGACCCCATGGCTGGAAGTTCTCTCTCCTGACTGAAAGACTAGACAAGGCAGAGGCTCATGGTTGCACTTTGCTGAAAGGCAGAGCATCCACCCCTTGCATCAGAGCCTTGGTTAACTGAGTTATATTGTTCCCCTCAGTGTGGTATGTTTTTAATTGGAGTGAGGTACACGCCAGAAAAAAAATTAAGCAACTTCGTGGCAAGCCTTATATTTTTTGTTTATTTTTTTTAGAGTGGCCTTTAGTACATTTATTTCCTATTTTGTTGCACAAGTTATCATCCTCTTCACTGTGACTGGTAATTCCACTGAATACTATGGAATTATACAAAAAGGAATAGTAGCTCTTATGTATACTGAATTTGCCTCTTGATTATGGAAAAATTTGTTACTCTGACAATTCCCAGTGTCACATAGTCTGAAGTATCTTGCATTGCTATCAGCCCATTTTCAGACCTGGTTATGCCATGGGAACAATCTGGCTTTATCTTGTGAGAGCAGATGACGTCTTCAAGTTTGTGGATATAGGTAAAGTCCCTGTAATCATTATATAATAGTTCTGGCTGCACTTGAAAATTTGTCTGAAAACAGATTTTTTTCATCTCTTTGGTAGAAATCTGAGGTTTGCAGGAGGAAAGTAGTTATTCTCCCTAAGGACTGTCTATTCTGTGGTTCCATCGTGTTCCCAAATTCCTCATATATTTCTTTTGCTTATTCAAAACAAAATCAATTATTTTTGGACAAATTAAAAACTTCATCTGTGCAACATACGAGGACATATAAAATAATTTTGAACAACTTGTTTGGGTTTTATCAGAACAGGAGAGAAGATGTTTTCCAAGCTTGATGCCAAACCATTAAATAAAGAGGAATATTTCAATGCTCTGGTGGTAGTATGCCATTGGGGATTTTATTTCAAACTCCAGTATTCCAGTCCAAACATTTGTGTTCTATCTGCAAGCCAACAGGTGACATGCCAAGGTTTCTCTGCACAGATGGTACAAGACTTTCAGTGTATTATGGATGGAAAAAAAGAGAACCTTATCATGTAGAATTTAGTCAATTCTCAAAGCAGTAAAATTGTCTATTATGGTAGCAACATCTTAAGTAAGGCAAAATGGGTTTAGAAATGTTCATGGACAGTACTCTGTTGGAATAGTGTGCCATCAGCCAGAGCTGACAGTGCTCTCCATTTACTTGTTGTCCAAAGCAAACCATGTCATCATTTTGTAATACATGACTTCTAGGGCTTTCTCCAGGCTGAGTTAAGAAGCAAAGGAAAATGCATTTGAAAAGAACAAGTATTAAAAATTACTTAGTCCACATTCATGATATAGATAGATGTTAGGTATGAAGGATCTCTACTTTTTAACTAGTTTTCTGATCCTCAGTTTAGACGTCAACAGTATGCTGTAAAGAGTGGGCTACTTAGAAGTAACAGTGAAACACCACATATAAAAGATATAGTGAAAATATTAGCTCTCTGAAGATATTGTACTGGAAATACTCCAAAATAGACAAACAAAATATTTTAAGTAGGTAAATGTATACACATAAATAACGTGTGATCTTTACTACATGTAAAACAACAATGTTCTTGAAATCCCAAATAATCAAATGATAATCAGTGAAAAATCCCAGGCTGCTCTATCAGACCTCTGTTCCTTAACACAGTTGGAGGAAAACTTGATGTTTCAATAGGCATTACATATACAGTTGATAGAGCACTTGACAAAGGCAGCTGTAAATTATTTCTTCTCATGGCCTCAATAGACCATTTACACTTTATCTGGAGAAAAGAATTTGAGTAGTTGCCCTAGACGTGATTACAGAGTTCAAAGAAGAAAACATTTTAACCAGGACACCTTTCAATCTACTTTTGTTTTGGTGAGGGTTATTTGTGTTCTCATTAAATCATCTCATAGCAATCAAGTGAGGAAACACAGGAGGGTAAACAAGTTGGAAATTAAAATAGAAAGCATTAAGGAAAGTGTCCATACTTTGATTTACACTGCAGCAAGCTGGGAGAGACTCGTCTCTACCAAATACAAAATCAGAGGGTCTAGCTGACTTCATTGGATCCTGAGTGGGCAGCCACTGAGCCACACTGTTTCAATCCTGGAAGAATTCACTTTCAGACATGCCGAAAAAAGGTGAAAATCTGGGGTGAGAAGTTCTCTGCCAGGGACCATCTCTGGAATGAAGCAGTGCCTCTGTATGAAGGTATTGCCATGGCTTCGCTCCTGGACTGGGAGGAGGGAGGTGCAGTTTCAGCAGCAGTTCCTTGGGGTTTTTTAGCGTGTCAGAATTTTTTGGGAAGAAATTGTTCCATGTTCTCACCTAAAAAAAGCACCTAGTAAATGAACAATATTTGTAAATGATGCTCTGAGAAGATACATGGCACCCTTTTGTTTTATATAAATCTTATTTTAATATTGGATATTTTGATGCAGCCTGGCCTTTTTTTCCCCAGAAGGTGTATCTAATGCATAAATTACTTCCCACGGTGAAGCAGCAGTTTTGCTAACAATGGATCATATGGAAGATCTGTTTAACACCAGTACAAATGATTACATATTTTAGCAATTTTTCAGGGCTGCTTGTGTCTAATCTTTTGCTATTACATTGTGGGACTTACTGTTACAACAAATCATCTGAATTAGTCTTGCAATGGGAATTCTAGCTATCGACCAGATGCTCAATTGCACACCAGAGGGTTACTGAGGAACAGGCACAAAAGGTACAACAGCTCAAAGAGCCAGCTCTACTTGTAGAGTTAAGGCAAAACACTATGGTTGCAAATCACTACAATACTAAAAAAATTTAAAAGCTTTTGTGTAAAAAAGATTTTAAAACCACAAAATAATTGTTAAATGAAATTCTAATAAAAAAATTTTAAAAAAATTAAAAAAACCCAACCCTTCTTGAAATACAATTTGCTGTCCCAGTTGTCTCTCACAAATGTTATTATCCCATTTCTCACTTTTTATGCTCACTGGGGTTCTCATGAGAGCAGTGAGCAACATGCCGTTTTGGAACTGCAATCACCCAGGGCATACGTTGCTTA
The DNA here is from genome assembly GCF_001715985.3 of Manacus vitellinus. NCBI lineage: Eukaryota > Metazoa > Chordata > Aves > Passeriformes > Pipridae > Manacus > Manacus vitellinus. The sequence goes on along the minus strand of NW_021938789.1, from coordinate 4,672,575 downwards.
ATTATTAAAACAAAGCTGTTGCGTAGCTCTAAGTGCCATTGTTACCTCTTAGAAACTGATGCATTTTGCATTTGCATTCCTTTTAATAAATTAGGCATTTAATTACATTATAAATGTAACCTCTAATTGAAGCACCTCCTCCCAGTGGGCATAACTCCACGATGATTTCGCACAAGCAGCCTAGAAGTAGATGCATGCTGCTGCAGGAGTGGGAATCTCACTAATAAGCACTTAAACATTCTTGAGTATTTTTGCATCTTAATGGATGTTCCCCCAGGACATTTCTTAAGACGGTATTTGTTTTGCTGTAGTGTGTTGCCTTTTACTCATCCTCCACTGGTTTGTGTGTCTGCACTTCTCTCTTAGGTAGCTTTTATTTTGCATGCCCGGATACCCACTGGTATCTCCATAGTATATAATGGTGGATGCGAGTTGCTCTCCGTGGGTGTTTCGTGCCCAAGGTGGTACTGTCTTCTTCTAAACCTACTTAAGTGTCTAAATATTCCTCAGATTTTTAATATCTGTAGCGTTACTGAAGTTATTACTTGAGCTCTGATATCTCAGTTTTTTCTGTTTACTAATGTTTGAATCAAATGTAGAAGAGCAGTTCTCTGCTGAGGATGCAATGAAAAGCTTCATCAGATACTGGGTTCCTGTATCATTCTGATTGTTAAAGATTCAACATTTTTAATATATTTATTTACCGTAATTTGTTAAAGGTTTAACACCTTTAGATATGTTTATTTACTTTAGCCTTTTGGCTAAGGTCTAATCCAAGCAGTTATTTTCTTCTTATCTCTAATTTGTTGTCACATCAGTAAGAAATTTTATTTTCTGGTTTTGTCTGTAAGTTACTTCATACTATTTCTGCTCAATTTAACTCCAAAGATGGCTGAATCAGTGCATTCAAATAAAACCTGCCCATATTTCTTATATCTAGAGGTTGTTGTGAAATCAATACATTTAACTGTTACGGTTTGATTGCAGGTCATCAAGGTGTTGGGCAGGACCAGATACAAATGGCAGTAATATGTGTGGGGTGATTGAAGAGCAGCTTTACATGTTCCCTGATTCATGTTTCCAAGACTATCCCTGGACTTGTCTCCTGTTTGTGACCAGTTTTCCTGCCAGCTTCCAAGGGGAAATGAAAACCTGGTGCTCAAGCCTTAGCAAACAGGGAGGGCATGATCATGGCAGTGAGGAGTTTTGGGCCCAGCTCTGTAACAGTGGTGCAGTTCAGTTGCTGAAGTAGTGCTGAAGGTTCTGAGGAATGGCAAAAGATGTTAATAATTGTTCAGATCTTAGGCAGTTTTAAGCAATCACTCTGTCACTCAAATAGTACAAGAATTTCGACACCACATTAAATCCTGAAGTTTATCTACTGTAGTACCTTACTCCTATCCATAGACAATACCAGGTACTAGAGAGAGGATCCAGGAAATAAATTAAAAAAAAAAATCCGTTTGTAGATTGCTTACAGTTTAGTGTCTTCACAACTCCCTTAGAAAATGTTCCTTTTAATAATTATTACTTCAGCTCTCACTTCATTACCAATCTACATTTTCAGCATGCTTTTGAACTGTGGTCTTCATTCTACCTAACAGTGGCTAAACAAAGAGTATTGGGGATGTATTCCTTTGGCTTTAATTTACTGTCTTTCACCATGCTTCTCCTGGTTCTCAGAAAGATGGTCAGGCACTTGGCGTCTAAATAGCCTCATATTTAAATTCAAAACAATGCAGTTTGCAGTATTAGGACAGATAATGTAAATTAGAACTGGGTGACCTTAGAAAAGTCTTATCTCTCACAGAGAATTTGAACAAGGTCTTATTGAAGAAGGACAAATCATAACCATTTCTGGTAACTCTCTGTATTCTGTAAACAACACGAGAACCTTCTTTGTTTCTCTGGGAGACATCCAAAGATTTATTCAAACATTTATATATATATAGCTGATAGACCATAATATTCTTCCCTCCTCAAACCTCTCATTTTGAAAGATAAAGCCTGGATTTCATATCTGAGATAAGCAGCCCATTTAATGAGTTTAGAACTCTACTATTTGTGGGAGGATGAATTCTATTTGTTTCTCTGAAGTACGACAGCTCCTTTTCACATAAAGCTGAGAATGCAATGCCATTAATTTTTCTTTACATGAATTGTGTTACTAAATACCTCGTTAAATTTGTTAGGAAAATAAATGAAGAAATATGGGAATACCATTTCTGGAGGAGAAACTGCACAAAAACAGTCTGGCTGAAAAATGTACGTTTGTAAACACTGCTTCGCATTCTCAACTGCGTAGCTTCATTGACTTTGATTAATAAGAACCTGGTCTATTGGTTTTCTCTCAGATAAATACAAATATACTCTTCCTTTTGTCTGAAAGTTGTTCTTTCTGATACCAAATGCAGAAAGGAGGACAGCTAAAGCAAGGTTTCCTGGCTAAGACTTTTAAAAGAGGCTATTTTCAAAAATATTAAAGAATAAACTGGGCTGTGAAAGAGGGGCCTCTATCCTCATCTTGGTAATCTTGCTTAGTCATCTTTCTTGGGACATGGTATTATCTAAGGCTAGCACTTCTATTAATAAACAGATGGTTTTGATACTTCATCCTATGTCTGGTAACATGTATTTTGTGCTGTCTGCAGCATCAGCAATCCCATTTGCAGCTACTCTAAGAAGACAATTAAGAAGAGAGGAACAAGAGGGATCACATAGTTTTTGGCCATCATACCTTATTGTAGCTAAGGGTTTTGCACTCATGAGGCTGAGGATTGTACAATAGCCTTCTTGGGGTGACAGCAGCGTTCTCTGAACTTTCAGGGTTACAAAGGTGGTTTTGCTACAGCTGTGGGCACAACCTGCTGCAGGGCTATGGAGTAGCACTGTAAGGTCTTTCTCATTCCTTGTCTGCTACTACTAACTACTTAACCTTGTCTTGGTCAAGTAACACCAGTGTTGTTGAATCAACAGTGAAGGGCTTGCTTTTTGGGTGTACCTGCTGAAGAGTTTGGTATTTCACAAGATGTTTGTGGTGGCTTTTTATTGGTGGTCCCTATGGACATTCAGTGGAGAGCAAATTTCTCTTCCTCTGCATCATCAGCCCATGTCAGCATTGTAGGTGTTGTTGCTCTTCGCATCTTTTTCATCTGTCTGACATTGTATATCTCTGCCTATTCAAATTAAATTTTCTGGTAAATCCCTGTGCTGACAGAGAATAACATTACAGAATTCAGCACAGCTGTGGGGTCATAGTGTAATATGCATTTGGAAGACAGACATGAGCTGCAAGGTAGGAAGCTCCCAATCAATACTGCAGGGGAAAATAAGCAGTCTGTACAATGTGTGCTGGGAAAGGAGAAACCATTACCTAATGCTGGCCATGGAAAGCTCAGAGATAGCCATGATACTTCAGGCTGCTGGCAGGATGCCTTCTCTCAGCTGATCTCTGCCTAAGGCAGATGGCAGGGGGGCCTTGTGTTCTTTTTGTGGGTTAAAAAAAAAAAGACTAAATCTTCATTCTCTACTCGACTCCCTATGAATTTGCTCCATGTGTTTTTGCTACATGACATATGGCTTTATTATGAGACTCACCTTCAGTTTGGGAAGTGTCTTTTCACTGCCTGGGACTTGTTTTACACCCTCCTGCCATCTGTATCTGTGGCAGTTAAAATTGTGTTGGTCTGCAGCATGTTCAGTTTTTGTTGGTGAAAAACCTCAGAGCTGAAGATGGTCTATGTTATTAGTAAAAGCCAAAGTGAATGTTTGTGAGAGATTAGTTACTGCTTTGCTGAGCAGTCACAGTGGTTTCCTGATGGTAATTTTTTTTTTTTCACAGAAAATAAGAATCTTCAAAGCTGGGTGACTCGTGTTACACCTGATTTCAGTAAAGACTAATTGAATGCACTGCACCTTTTCTAAAGCAGTTTTGATAGACTTCTCTTTGTTCTTCACTTTAATTTAAATAAAAAAAGGCATTTACTTGGGCTAATTAATTTATTTGTGTTAATGAACAGTTCTGACTCATCCTTCCATATTGCACTGAAATTTGAGGTGTGTTGCAAATCCGGTGTGGTTTAACATACCAACAAAAAAAAAAGCATTTGGGGGCTGTGGGTTGTTATATGACTGCCATAAATAAAGGCAGTTAGGAAACTGAAAGCACTGACTGCACACCATTGGTTAGAGGAAAGTCCTTGTTTTCAGCCTGAGATGTGGCTCAGCTGTGTTTGTGGCACTGGCTATTTACAGACACTGAAAATCAAATTCAGATTTATAAATAGTTAACAGAAATATTGCACCAGTTGAACAAAAAAATCTTTATTTTTTTCAAGAAGTGATGTTATGAGCCACCAAAGACTGAGGAAGTTGTTGATAGAATGTCAGAAAGAAGGAGTGGAGGAAAAACATCTCTGTCTGGAGCAGAAAGTCATGCAGCCATGAGGAGATGGACATAGAGTCACCCAGCCAAGATGTGGGTTTTGGTTACTCTTGAGGATCTGTTAGACCAGAGCAGCAGGACAACAACCTCTCCTTGATTCAGGAGGTGAGAAGAAGGACAACAGAGGTGTACTTTGGATGTCCTGGGGGGAAAGACAATTTTGTTGTAGCTGTTCCCAGGAGCTTCCCCAAAGCCCCAGCCAACAGCAGATGAGTTTTTAACATGGCTGAGGCAAAATGCCCAAGATGGGTATGAAAAGATTGAGCTTGCCAGGAGCATCATCACCTGCCTCTGTCCCACAAGGGAGATGGTTTGTAGGGCTGCAAAAGGATTTGGTGGGCTCTTCATGCCTTTTCTACCCCTCTCAGGTACCAAGTCACAGGTAAATGAAGTGTCTCTGAAGGTCCAGCCTATGCAAATGTGGGTCTTGTGCAGTTGATGAGAGAGGGAAAAAAACCCCAACAAACCAGTTACTGCTCTCAGTTAGCATTTGTGTTGGTCATTTTTGGCCTTTTTTGCCCACATGCCTTGGTACCAGACTACAATAAGTTACCCTTACTCTTGGCAGGTATTTGCAGTGATTAGATGGAGGCTATAGCTCGGTTCTGGGCCCAGCAAGTTGCCTGCAGGTAGCAAGTTATGGTGGGCAGCTGTACTGTACCTTTCCTACAATACACTTTCAGACTGGAGAACAAAAAAGGTTTGAGCTAGGTGGAAAAGGGGAAAGTGTGCACGTGAAGGAAAGGTGGAGCTACAGGAGGGCTGGAGGTTGGGACCTGCCCATGAAGACAGGGTTTCTGTTGGTTATTGCCTCCCAATGCTCAGCTGTTCTGGGAGGGGAAATACCACAGTGAGAAAAGACAAATGGTGTCAGGATGCCTGTCTGGAGAAGAACAAAAAACTCTCAAACATGGACAGGTTAGGAGAAAGCTCTCTTTCCCTTACCATCTTCAGCATGTGGGATTCTGAGAGATTGTGAGTAGCAGCATAAGCCTGCAAAGCCATGCAAGGTGTACAGTAGGCTTTAAACCCAACTGTTTGCAACAAAGCCAAACAGTATGAACCAAATGATGCTTGCTAGCATCCCGCACTCTGGGCAGACTTCCAAGCTGAGTCGGAAGTGAGCTGGAAAATTGCCAGGCAAGTACAAAGTGCAGATGTGCCAACACGAACCTCAGTGCTCTACTGTGCAAAGAACTTAGCAGGGTCTCAAACAGGCACTCAGGAGGTGCTGTATTCACCACCTGCTACAAAAGGCTTTGCTCTGTGCACACACTCACAGGCACCAACTGATGGTTTCCTTCCACTGTGGCTGACCAATCTTGATTTCATACCAAGGCTCTCCACTTTGTGGCAGGATCCTGAAGAGAATTCCCTCCTCCAGCCATTCTTCCTGGGTTAACTGGTCAGTACAGAGGAGCCCTTTGCCCTCTCTGACAAAGGGACTCCTGCTTTGTGGTTTGGTTCCATTAAAACAGATTAAAATACTTTGTGGATGTGGGTTTTCTCTGGTGGAAAAGGCATCTCTCTCCATTGGGTAGCCTGTTTATATTGAACGTCATCATCTGGGTGAGTCTGCCTGGATGTTCACTTGGGGATGTAAACCAGCAGCTTTTATTTCCAAAGTGCTTTATATTTCTTGGAATTACTTCCATCTGTGAGGCTTTAAAATAACATCAAATTTAAATGGTGGCATTCTGCATTTATTTTGTCCAAATGTAAATGTTTAGGCTGTTAGGCAGCAGAGAGTCAGGCCCAGAATGAAACTTTTAATACTTATCTGTTATTGAAGAAAATCCCCTGAGGAATACAATCATAACTTCATCTATCTCTAAAATTTCCACTTTCCCTTTAATCATATTTCTTGCATACTTCCTCTCTTTTCCCCCAAATGAGTATGTTCTTAGCTTTTTTTTGTTTTGTTTTGTTCCTGTATTTTTTTTTTCCAGTTACTTCAGTAGAAAAATTGGCAAAGAAACTGTGTTTGGATGAATCTGTTGCAGGGAAAGAAATCAATCCATTGCTACCTCTAGAAATCAAGTCATGCAAGGTTACCTTATGCATCCAGCTGGCAGAATTTCAAACTTCTTTTTACCAGGAATTGCAGCATTTGAATTTACAATTTTCTGGGAACGTTAATTTTTACTTGCACTCTGCAAAGTGGGTGAATGCATTTCTATTTATGGAACAAATTAGATGTTTGCTTTACTATTGATTAGCTAACTTATGAATCTACTTTAGGGAGGTAAAATACACTGTCAGCACTTGAGGTTCAACAGTGTAATTAATAAATGTTTAGGTTTTGCCTGATTTTTTGAAATCACCTTATTTGTTTGAATATGTAGTTAATTGCTAAGGCTGTGTTTGTGTAAATTACTAAGGGAAAATGCTTATGATGCTTCAAGGTGTATAAATAGAGGGTTATGGAATGTTTTCTGTCCTTAGAAGCAGCTCAAAGCCTTTGTCATACTTGCTTTGTAACTTCAAGTCTTGATTTCCATTTAACTTTCATTGCCTTTATTGCCATATAGCCTTTGGGCCATCAGCATGAACCTGCTTTCATTTTATTGTTTTATTAAAGGATATGGAAATGAAAGATGAAACTAGCCCACTTCAGGTCCTGAAAAATCAGGGTCTGATTTTTTCCAGAATTTTTCATATAGTAGAAAGTGAGTGTATTTCCAGAACATAAACTCGAAGATAGAAGCAAAACCAGCAAGGGGACTGTTGTATACAGATTCTTTGTATGTTTGAGCCATTTGGGGATCGAATGACTCAGTTCATAGTCACCATGGGATTACTTTTTCATGGCTTTTTCTCAGATGAGCATGTGCAAGTAAACAGGAATTGTTACTGATGTTTGAAAAGGTGAGAACTCTTGTCCGTGTGTTGGTAACTACTTGCACTGGTGTGAATCCCAACCACTTTTATCATATGATAAATTTAAACATTTATCATAGAACAAATTCAATTTAACATTACTCAAAATTTATTTATGAACTTAAGATCTATTAGAACTTACTCGTTCTCTAGATGAAGGCAGGGTTGTTTTCTAATTAAAATACAGAGATAATTTTTATCTGTAGGAATATAAGGGCACACTTTTGCTTATGTGTCATTAGATCTTCGCACTGGTAATAAACAAAGCCATGGCTTGTATGCAATATAAGGTGGGCAGGCTGCTTTGGAAAAAATAAGTATTACATAAATTTTGCCATTAGTTGAGGTGGTCTGGGGTTTTTGAGCCTGAAAATATTAGGCGCTAAATTACTGCAATAGTGGAGCTTTATTTTACTTGCACAGGCGGCTGAGAAACTGTTGGATCATGGCCCAGTATGTACAAGTTACTCAGCTGGAACAGGGGGTTTATCACTCCCTTCCAGAAAGAGAGATCTTTATCATCAGTGGTCTGTTGGAGGTTGCTATCCAATGTCTCGTGCTAGAGAAGTCATTAGGCTGTTCAAACTTGTATCTGTGCTTGGCTGATGCAGACTTTCTTTTAATCAGAGAGGCATAATTGTAGCTTCTCTATGGGCGGAAGGAAATCTGGGCTCTGAACTCGCATTCTATGTGTTTGCATTTATCTCATACACCTCCTAGTTCTTGTCAATGGAGATAATGGAGTGGAGAACCAGTGGGTGGAAAAGTTCAAGAACATTGCAGCACAGCTTCAAACGCCTCTTCATGGCTGTGTTGAGTATATGGTCCCCTGGACATAAAAGAAAAATACAGCCCAAATCTTTTCCAGTAGTCATTAAGCAAAAAGGTACCTTCACCTCTATTGATGTAAATAACTCCTCTGCAAGGTGTTGGATTAAATACAAGGCACACAAACAGACTCTGGGTTTTTGTGAGGGTTTTTTTAGCCCACAGACTAAAGTCGTTGCTAAATCTTTTCTATCAAGAAAAATGTCAGATGCCCATAAGTCATCTTTAGGACATTAAAGTGCAAGGACAGTGACATGCCAGAAATTAATGCCTTTTAGATACCAAATATGTTTGCATAACTGTAAAACGTGGGTGAGCAGATATAAACACATTGAATTTCGATAAAATCAGATCTTCAAAACCACTGTTTATTACCAGGTTACTCTTGAAGAGCTGGATTATGACGACTGTTAGGAGTCTCTGTGAGGAACCTCTGGCAAGCAGTTGCTCATGTGAGTTGCTGCAATGATTTCAGTGTACTGGCTTTCTCCCCAGCATAAGGCAAGTTCGTAACCTGGTCTAAATCTTTAGTTATAAATCAATTTTCAGGTAAGCAATATTTTCTCTGAAGACTAGCAGATGATAGGATAAAGAGTTTAGCAGTAATTGCATGCATGTGCTTACCCTGTGGTTAGAGAAGGGTAATATAAACTGGCAATGAGATCTGTTGAGGTTGTGCTGCGTTTAAAACAAAACTAAAACATGTATAGGAAAAACTACCACAGCCCAGCTGATGCATGGTAGGTCTTTAACCTTTTCTTGGCATGAAAGAGTCTTTTTTAATAGGACAATCCATTTTCAAAAAGTGGTGGAATTTCAGGCGGAAAAGCACAGAGCCTGGTACAATAAATAGCTTCAGAGTGGGAGGATATCTGAGAAGTGTGCTTGGGATGTAAAAATACATCTAGAAACATGGAGAAATCCTTTCAAGAGCTGTTGGAAAAGAACAGGGGAAAGTCTAAGTTGTTTAGGGTCATCACAAACTACAACAGTGACATTTTCCTAGTACCTAGAACACATGCCATTCTCTGAAAAATCTTGTGTATTGTGTGTTGCTGTTGAAGGGCAGAGGGCAGCTGAGTCCATCAATGTGTGCTTCATCAGCAGAGGTCATGAAAAAATGATGAAAGTTGTCTATGAACAGTCACTTGCTTTTAACGTTCTTGCTAGTCAAATTTAGGGAAGAACTTAGAAGTGCTGTTTTTTATTAGTCCAGCTAAAGATTGATTCTGTCTTTGTTTCAGGTCAAGGTTTTTCATATATTCAGGTATTTTTAATTTCTTTCATGGTAAATTATGTGAAAGTTAACAGAGAAAAAAATCCATCTGTGTGATTGCCTTATGCAAGGGTCTCTCAGGTCCTTCTGTGAGAGTTTGATCTTCCATTGGGAAATATTTAGAGCATGAAGACAGAGAAACTGCAAACCACTAGTGTAAGAGATGGTTATTTTAAAACCTCTGAATACCATCTATGCATTGGAAACAGTTATTATGCAGTGAATTCTCAAAATTCTTTTGGAGGAGTGTCAAGGGGAGCATCTGCAGAAAACAAAAATGTCAGCCTGAGATGCTGTTGAACTTTTCACAACCCTATATTTTGCCTGTATTTCTTCTAAGTTGTATTTTTCTTTGTCTGTCATTTCTTAGGAAGACCTTGGCTATTTCTGGGACTCCTTAACTCACTGCTCTTCCAGTCATAGCTTACTGCAGGTGATGCAGTCTCTGGAGAGCTGTGCATTCACTACTTTTCAGACATTGACACTGGCACAATTCTGCAAAAGAGCTAAGGGACAACTTCCACAAAGAAATGAACAATAAGATGTGAGAGAGGAAAGGAAGAGCAGATTAACAAGGTGATACAGCCAAGAAGTTTTGAAACACTTTAAAATAATATTTTGGAGATAATCTCAGGCCTCCAGCAATCCCTTATATACCTTCAGATTTGTATAGCTCTGTCTCTCAACTCTTATTTTTGGGACATGACTCTTCCTTAGTTTCAAGGCTCATCTGAGAATTTGACAGCAAAATGATGACAGTTATGATGAAACTCCTTTACATTCTTTCTAGAATTTGATGAAACTACAGGGTTTTTGTGTTAGCTTTTAAAAATCCATTGGTTTATTTTCCCTCTTTCCATTTTTAGAAAGGTGATGGTGGATGCATGATTACACGCATACCTTTGTGTTCTCCATTCATACTCCTTACATGAAGGGTGTTAGCTTCATCAACAGTGATTGCTTTCCAGAAAGAAGCAATCTTTCTTGGTTTTTTTCCAAGTAAGGGATGTCAGAAAAAACTTAAAGTAGAAGTGTCAGATACACAGAATTGCACAATAATTTAGGTCAGAAAAGACCTGTGCAGTCATCTACTCCAACACTCTGCTCAGAGCAAAAGACTGAGGTCAGTGACCTCATGGTTTCATCCAGCTGAGTTTTGAATATTTCCAAGGCTGGATATTCCACAGTCTCTCTCACTGCTTGTTTTCTCACTTAATCTCCTTTCTTGTAAGTTTTCCCTCTAAGTATCTAACTGGAGTTTCCCTTTTTTTGCACCTTGTCACAGTCACCTCCTGTCCTGCTGTTATGCATCTTGGGAAGGATCTGGCTCTCTCTTCTCCTTACCCCCTTATTAGGTAGTTGAACACAACAACTAGGGCTGCTCCTGGCCAGGCTGAAGAGGATGAGTTATCTTAACCTTACCTCACAAATCATACTCTAGCCCAAGGCTGCCTGTGGTATAGTCTGCTCCAGTTTATGGAACTTCCTCATGTCCTCGGAGCCCAAAGATGGACACAGACTGCCAGATGTGGCCTGATCGATGCCAAATAGACAGCAAGAACAAATTGTTTGAGATTGTTGCATGATCCAAAACACGAGTGCATAAACAAATAAACAGATAGCATCCTTTTAATTACTTTTTGAACAAAACATACATATGAATGTTTCTAAGGAAGAAAATTATGTGGCTTTATTTAGTGGTTTCCACAGTTTGTGCTATAATATTTTTATTTCATAACAGGAGCAAGGCATTTCATGATCAAAAACTAATTAAAAGTGGAAATTATGATCAAAATAATTTGGAATTTGTACTTTGCCAATAAAGTGCAACAAAATGAACACTGAAGTAGGAAAAACAGCAATGGATGTGGAAGAAAGATGAGTTTGCATGCTTGGCGTTATCACTTATATAACAACACAGTCTTACTTCCCCAAATTCTGGCATGTATGAAATGGAGATAAGAATATGTAGGGTTTTTGCTTACTTTTAATCATAGGAATATTACACTTCACTGCTAATATTTTCCACCAAGGGCTAATGCAACCATTAACACTTGTAATTGTCAGCCTTTATGAACAAACTGCTGGTCAGGAGTGTGAGGGTTGGAGCCACTTTTTAAGGGGTGCCAGTTGATTGCCTCGCTTGATAGAGGGTAGAAGCAAAGATATATCCAGGAGCTGGCACCTGTGATTGTTCGTAGATCCTTCTAATGTTAGGAAATCTCACCAGTCTCCTGCTGTCAAACATTTCTAATTTGGAAGCCTGAAACTAGATGTGTAATTCCAAAGGTGTGAGCTCTGAAACTACAGACAAGAGTCACTAAAGTAAATGTCGTAGCCACAGCTGATAGTGTTGATTGACGGGACTGCCTTGGATCCAGCTGTCCCTATTAAAAGAGACATTATTAAAGAATATGGGCTGATAAAATGCATAATAATTGAAGCTTCCCAGAAAGTCATCAGTGCACTACAGTAGATTTGCAAATCTCTGCCTACCTTCCTGTCTCCTGGGTCTAGAACTGTACTGGTCTTCAATTTGTCTTTTTTTTTCCTGTGTGTTTTCCTCTGCTTTCACAGCTACATCAAGCCTTATGCCATTGCACAGGCATAGAGAGGCTGACTGCTCTATTTTGGGACTCACAGGAAAGGATTTCTGGGCAAATCATGAGACTGGCAGAAACACACCTCTGCTGCACTTGCTGCTTCTGTTCAGGGCAAAGCCTGCCTGGAGTCCTGCAGGTACAATGCTTCTGTTTCAATCCTCACGTATCAGAAAAAAAATTAAATGTGAGAAGAACTTTATCATGACAGAAATGGCTTCAATTTTTGTAGCAAAAGAAGAAGATTCACAAGGCAAGATCCAAGTTCAAATTAATTTAAATCTGATCATGAAAGACGGATGGAGGGCTTCTGGTCAGAAGGGCAGCCTGTACCCTGCCTATGGCCAGCATGCTGTTTGCAGAGGTGGTCCAAAGGAAAGGCATGGCAGAGTCCACCATGTTGTTTTCATGTTCAGTTTGACAGGTGTCACTGGAAATTACCCTCGTCAGTCTGATAGGATTCCTGTGGCTAACAAAAATGGGAACAATTCAATACTATAAAGTATTTATACATCCCTAAGGCACCTTTACAGATGTCCTTGGCAACATCAGTTTCCAGCCTGTTAATAGCTTTAAAAGCTAAAAGCAGAACTGCAGACCTTTTCTAGGCACTAAAAAGCAGAAAATGCTGACAGACAAGTGGTGAGTAGGCAGATCTCTCTCTGCCCACCTCTGATAACAATCAAGGTGCTGTATTGTGCATTAGCTTCAGGGAATGGATTAGCCCTTTTGGCAGCCCACTATAAAGCACTTTGCAGTAATCTCATTTTGAGATCTCAAAGGCATGAATCATTCAGGTCAAGTTTAAATAGAGCTTTGAGGGCCAGATTCTTATCTTGCCTATACCACCACGAATAGAGAGCTATTGCTGTAAGAGCCAGCGTTTTTACACAAATGTGCATCATCAGTCTGCAGGTAATCAGAAGTGGGACCTCAGGGTGAAAAATTGGCATGTTAGTAAAAATTAGCTGAGGGAGGAAGCATGGTTGTTTATATACAACAGTAAAGAATCAACTATTTCTAACACTGAATGTGGAACTTTGCTACAATAAAGTGAATGGTCTGTTTTCAACTAAATATTTAAAGTCCTTATTGATTAGGTTCCTACTTTTCCACTGAGTTCACTGGGCCTCTTCTATGACCACATTGCAAGCATTTCACAGCCAGACATGAACACATGCATCCTCCCATCACATAAATCCACACCTATCTGGCTTGGGATGAGGTCTCTTCTGCCCACTTCTTATCAGTACGTGAAAGAGGTGGCAGATAGGAAAGGTGGCAGACAGTAGGCTGCTAGATTGTTTTATCCAGATTGCTTTATCCAGCCAATGTCCTGCTCTCCACTCACACCTGAGGGACCCCAGAAAGGACTGAAGTGACCCTGGGGAGCTGTTCTTGGAGGGCTATATTGGCCTCGTAGGCTGTATCTTTGGCATTTTCTTCATTTGATCAACTCTGTGAGTACTCTGCAGGCTGCATCTTCAAGAGGTATAAATTTCTCTGCTTTGCATCATTTCAACAAGATCTGTAACACTGAGCTGCTTCTCAGTTGTGAATATCTAGGAGTGAACGACCCAAATACTTTAGGTTCCTCAGATCTGCTCTAGGTGGTGGGACACATGTTAATACATTTTTGAGGCAGCAGGTTCTGCAGCATCTCTCTTCTCAGCCCTACCTTTCCTTTTAAATTGTTTGCATTTTTCCTATTTGCAGGTTCCTGGCAAGTAGAGCAGATTTATTCCACTGCTATTGCAAGGATTTCCTGAAGAGTTGCACACAGCTTTTCCTCTGCACGCTGCTCACTTAACCTGTCCATCCTTTTTTGAAGGTTTGCTTTGGAAAGAATGTGCTTAAAAGCTGCCTGGATCTCAAGAGCTTCAAATGCAGAGGATGTAACCAGTGTCTTGAAACCTGAAATGGAACAAGGCTCTGCTCTGTCCAGTGACCTGGAAAAAAAGCAATGTAGCTCAGAGGAGTTTGCAGGGGTCAGGTAGTCTGTGCCCTGCCTTGCAGCAAGCTCAGCTCATCCAATAACATTACTGACAAATGTGAGTCTATCCTATTCTTAAAAAATCTTCTCTGGTAGAGATTCTGCTACCTTCTGAAGGAAACTGCTCTATACTCTTGTCCTCAGTTGCCTATTGATAGGTAACAACAGCCCTGAGAAGTCAGACAGGTCTGAACCTAGGATCCCCTATGTGACTTTTCTGTTGCCATAAAGAGAGGTTTTTGTCTGCACTGGAATATTCTTTTTTTGAAGATATATGGGGGTGGAGAAGACCAGAGCTCTTGCTTCTCATGTCAAGTATATTCTCTGACATAGACAGCAATATGAAGAGGGTACCCCGATGATTCTAAGCCCAAAATACATGCAAGGCAAACAGATGGAAGGTGAATTTCTGTAGCTACCAGTCGAGCTCAGACTCAGAGGATTGTTAGGCATCTGGCTGCACGACAAGGAGTCTGTCAGCCCTGTGAAATGCATCTTCGAGGCTCTGCCATGGGTAATGCAGGCAAGGTGGTGGAAGGGCAGGTGCATTTACCTTGGAAACCTGAATTAAATCAGTATGTCCCTGCTAAGTATGCAAATTACTGAATTGGCATATTCATAGAATCATTAGGGTTAGAAAAGACCTCCAAGATCATCAAGCCCAACCTTCCTATAGGTTCCTGTAGGGGAAAAGGTCCTATTAAGAGTTGCTAACCAGCCTTTGAGAAAACCAACCTCCAACCCTGTGTTTATCAAATATGTTAATCCTTTCCCCTCGGATACTTTGACAGATGCTTTTGCATGTGTTTTCTGGGTCACAACACAGATGCCAGATTCTTTTAGGATATTCTTCAAGAGTATTTCTGTTTGTGTTTTCTTATAGCAGGCCTCCCTATGGACAGACTCCCACTTCAGCTTGAAAGATTGCCAGACAAGAGCCTTTCTGCAAGTGGGCTTTGTAAGAAGTGATCTAAGAAATGGGGGAAAGTACTGAACTTTGTATGTGCGTACAGTTTTGTGATAACATATCCCTTATTGCCTGCAATAGAACCAGCTTTTAGTGTGATTAATACTGCACTGCCAATGAAACAAATGGCCTACACACAGACATTCGGGGGAACAGCTTATTTAGTGGGTTCACAGGTATCAGGTTCACTCCCCAGAGACTTGAGAGAAGAAGTTAGGCCTTTTTAGTTTGTCTATTTTACACCTGCAACACCAATATTTACATTCGACGCATTCTCTGAGGCTTCTGTTAATGTCTTCATAGTGGCTGACAATGCTTTTGCAAAAGTTAAAAGGAGAGCTATAGGAAAAGCTTTTGCCTGTGGAAACAAACACTGCTGCAAATAGCTCTGCTACTCAGCTGCCATTCAAGCCCAGGATTATGAGGAGTGTTTGCAGTGAAATGCACACTGAATGCAAAAGCACTTTCTTTTCTGCTTACACTTTGTTCCCTTTCTCAACACTTGGAATTTAAATGCTTCAATCAGTGACCAGCTTCTTTTTTGTTCTGCTGGAAAATCTTAATCTTCCCCCCAGAAGCCTACAACATCTACAAAACCACAAGTGCTTTCTTTACAAAAGATGGGAGCCAGAGCTATTCTGTCTGATGCTCAGGCAAGAGGAAGTACAAACAAATGCTGCTCAATTACACAAAATGAATTGAATGTGAAGTCAGGAGACATCTTAGCAGAGTGTAGACAACTAAGGATGGAGACAGGACTCTACTATGCAATTGTCACAAGATGTTCCCTCTCCACAGAAGTGGAAAGAGTCAGAGATGCAGCTGTCAGGCACGCCCGCTTTCATCTTCACTACCTTCACCCCAGCATAGAAAACATGCCATTAAAATATACACATACACGAGTTCTTCAGCAAAGTCTCTTTGTGTTCATTAATTTAAGACCTCTTTTAAGTAATTCAGCTCTTTTCTGGAGCTTATTCAGGGTCTTTACTCCAGCATGTCACATAGCACCAGCAAGGAGTATTTGGGTTATGGTTTTTGGCTGTTCATATGGAAGCTTATATCCATGAAAGGGGCAGAGAAGCAAAAGGATCAGCAAAAAATGCTCTGAAGCTAAAATCAAGAAAAGGTCAAGAAGAACAGGTATAGATGGACCGTGAAAATGATTGCAAGAACTCAGGCTAGATTTCAGAACCCCAGCTAAATAAATCATTGACAAGTTGATGCCTCTGTCTGAACAAGGTGTTTAAAAGCCTGTTAAAGTTAATGGAGGTGTGAGGGCTGTGCAGCTGGACAGACATAGGTGTTGAGGGAAAGCACTTGCCCTGGAGCTTCTCTGCCATAAAAAGGCTGGTGTGTTTCAGTCTGAGCCATCGCACATGGTAGTTGAATTCTTGCCATGTATCTCCTCATTCTGCTTTTCCTCTGCTTTCCAGTTTTCTTTTGATATAGTTTAATAAGTGCATGGCTGAAATAGATTGGAAGCCTACAAAGGCAACTACTGTTGTCAGTTGACTACACAGCCACATCGCCAGCCTTTAAAAGTTTGCAGACTGTGTGTCCTCTTTTAGTTACAGAGTCATGTTGTGAGGCAAAGATGTTTTCCATATACAGTACTCCACCGGAAAAATGTGCTTTTCACCGGCCTCTTTGCTTGCTTGTCTGTAACTGAGTATGCACACTTGCATTTTGTAACTGTTTGTACATCACCTTTCGACGTGAACCTTAATGAGAAACACCTCTTAGGCATTTAGGGTGTGGAGAATGGATCCACTCAGTACCTAAAATTAGGCTTATACTAGGGGAATACTTGCTTTACTTACCAGAAACAAAGTGCTACATAGTTCTGGAAGATGCATCCCTCACCAGGAAATGCTCTCAAAGTAATTGCAAGATCCTTTTATGTATCCCAAGATTGTTGAGTTTTTTTCCAGTTTTCTCTAATCTAAACAACTGCATTTCTTTCATCTGCCCCTGACAAGCCATGTTTCCCTGGGCTCTGATTATCCTTGTCACTCTCTGATTGCTATGCCAATTGCTCCTGTCTTTTCTCTAATTATCGTATTCCAGATAAGAGGCTGGATTACTGCTGAGTCCATGCCAGAGCTAGAGGGAAGGTGAGGACTGCTTCTCATCTTTCATAAAACACACCTGCTCCTACTTGCTGGAAGGAGGTAGCTAGATACAGGGCAGCTGTGAGACGCTGCAAACTGAAGAGTTTACAGGTCTGAAACTTTTCTCCAAAACTTAATTTAACCCAGTGGTTTTCCATCATCTATTTGTGCAGCTGATTACTCCTTTTCACTTGTCCTTGCTGAATTGCATTCTATTTATTTCGGACTGCTCCTCCAGTTGATGAAGATATTTCTTTCCTTTTAATTCTACATTCAGAGAGCTCACAACTCACATTGAACTTCAGATTATATACAAATTTCATAAGAAGCACTCCCTGCTCTTGTATGAGTCATTAATGGAAATATTGAGAAATGCCAGAAACAAGATGGATTTTTGCAGGAAGCCACAGGACATCCTTCTAGTTTGACAGTGAACACTGATAGCTTTTGGCATTAGGTTTTCAGGCAATTGTGTATAGTTTATAACAATTTCAGCTAGGGCACTTCAGCTAGTCATTTAGAAAACACCTCTAGGAGAGTATTCAAGCTACTTAGAAACCCTTACTGTTAGACTGCAAAAGGCCTCCTATTTACCCAAATGCTGCTCAGGAGAGCAGTCAGGGCAGTAGTAACTTAGGAAATCAAGCCTGGGATCCCCTCATCTACAAGATACTCTTCTATCTGGTTTTTAAAAAAAAGTCAGATTAGTAGGCTTTTTGTGGTGTTTTAAGTAAAAATACAGCATGTATCTATTTCCTTTGAGTGTTTTGGACTGATTGTAGCATAAAATGCATTATTTGACATCAGCTGGCTTTCAGAAATTCACATTGTTGTTGCTGACTTTTTAGGGGCTTGTTGCAGTATTTAGAGTGTTGGAGTTAGGTGACTAGGCTAACATTCTGACATTCTGCCTTCCTCCACTCATTTTTTAAAAAATGGGTATGCCATGTCCTCTTTCCAAAGGTTTCTGTTTTCACCTGTCCCTTATAATTCTCAAAAGTAATACTTGTGAACTGCCTGAGATTGCACCACTCAGTTCTTGATACCTGTCAGTGAGTTCCACCGGGTCAGCCTGAGCCATGAAATGTCATTCAGAGAAGTGTAGTATAATTTAGGTTAAAAAATAAATTCTGGAGGTCATCTCTTGCAATCCCAGTTTACAGAGACAACTTGAATTTATCTAAGTGTTTCCTGTTTTTTTTTTTATTATTATTATTTTCTCTTATTAAGGCTTAAGTTCCCTCCTTTTTGTTGCTAAGGTTGATTGTTGTAGTCATTTGATTACAGGGAAGACAAAACAAAATAAACTACCAAACAGTTGTGCATTAGCTTTCTAGTCTCACAGGGTGATGAACCAGGTCCTTTTGTCTTTATTTGAAGAGAAAATTCATTGAATATTTCCCTGTTTCTGTCTGCATATTTGCCAAAGAAGCAAATTAACTACCTTTTGGCAATTTTACCTCTACATAATCCAGTAACTATCTCACATTCCTCCTGACTAAGTTGAACTAGCAAAATAATATTTTCATGACATCATAGATTAAAAGTATTTAGAAGTGCAACTTCACAGTGGTCATTCCTGTTTCACTCTATATTTGTTTCTTGAAGGAGAAATTATTAAACAATTCACACTCTTTTCAATGCAAAGACAGCTACCACTTTCCTTACATAATTCATTAGAAACTTTACTGCTTGTTATTGCTAATTTCTCCATTTCTACATTTTGCTTGTTATTGCTAATTTCTCCCTTTCTACATTGTTACTCAAAGCAGTCCTCAAAAATGTGTCAAAAACATGCCTCTTAAAACAAGTCTGACCATAAAACTCAAGTAATTTTTCACTGGGGTAGTTTCAAAAATAGAAATGCATTCCAATATTTATCTAGATTTGTTTTTGTTGCCCTGCTAGCTCTTAGTCTTTTTAAATCCACAGTATAGAGGTCATTTTCCCAGAATTACTGAAAACAAAAAACCTGTTCCTGCCTTTCATCAGATGAGAGCTATTTCTAGGCCTATCACCTTTTGACACAGACACTGTAATAGCCAATCTTATTTGTATTAACCTCTTGAATATGGTAGAAAAGCATGTTGCAGTGTAGGTTTTGGAAGCTCTTTCTCAGGTTTATTCTCTTCCAGAAAGAAATCAATATAATTTCTAATGATTTTATTTTGAATGAAGTCTCTGGGCACTAACCTTATTAATGAAATGTATTATCACTCGCATTGATTTTTGCCTGGGAAAGAAGGCTGGCACACAATCTGCACTGTTCTGGATGTCTCCTGGGAATGACACCACTCTGACCTGAAAGCAGCTGATACACACACCCAGAGGAGCCAGTTAACACTTCTGCTGGCACGGAGCTGGAACAGCTGACATGAGCCACTGGTAAAAGTCTCAGGGCTGGATTTTAAAGTGCATTTACGTATCTAAGTGTTTGTGCAAACGTTGGTACTTATTTTTCTCTGGTTTCTAAAACCCAAAGAATATGTCTACAATAATCACTGTGATTGTACAAGTGAGTTTGAAGTAAACTAGCATACAAAGATAGTATTCTGAGTCCTGAAAGCAACAGAGCTGTGTTAGAATTACACTGTACTGGAGTAAATAACGCTGCTTCTTGACATGGCAGTTGCCTTGGTACGAGCCTTTGCTGATGGGGTGGTGGCTGCTGAAGCTGTAGGCATTCTTTGAGTGCTGGGCTGAACGCTCTGGTCTGCTGTACTGCCCACTGTGAATTAATTCATTGAGTCAGTGGGGTCAGATCATGATTACAGATATTTCAGTTTTGGAGCACTGGAGACTTACAACTTCATCACTCACTCACTCACTAATGGCTGGGCTTTGCAAATGAAGATTTGGGAGGGGCTCTACCCACGATTGTTGCAAGCACATTGGTGGCTAAAAAGGCCAATATGAGATAGACACGTCCGGTTGCAAAAGGCACAGCAGAAAGACTCCTTAGATGGTATATTCTGCAAGGCACGATTCTTTCTGTGCTGTCTTTTCTCCTCAAGGGTGATCCTGCGTGCTTTCTCAAAAGCATCAGCAGTGTTATAAATGGTGTGTCTCCAGGCCTCCCGATTTGAGTAGACCAGTTATGGTGATCAATATGGCCAAGGCTGAGATGTTGTTTCAGGGAGTCCTTGTATCTTTTCTTC